>NC_064045.1:15834437-15984111 GCF_932526225.1 Nematostella vectensis
ATCGTAAACTATCCCAAGCAAAGTCAACATCGGACTGGAGGTTACATTCGGGAAAAGCTTCAGGGTTACATTCGGGAATTTGTTTTACGAGTGTAACCTCCAAAAGGTTACAATCAATAATTTTTTTTCCGAATGTAAATTCCAAAAAGTAACATTAGGAAAAATAAAACAGTATACTCGGAAAAAAAGGTATATCAATCTATCGAGCGCTATGCTCTATGTTAGAATCTACTTAATCAAGTTATCCAAGGAATCTAGTTAGTTCTTGTGTGCATAAAATATGTACAGGATCCTGAACAAAGCATGAGCACATCAAAGATGCTGAGAGTACATAAAAATGTCCCTATACCTTCTTTTTATGTCATGACAAACCAAGAACAGTATAATTAAGTATCGATATTTAAAAAAAAAAAATAAAGAAAAAAAAATAGGCTATCAGCGGGAATCGAACCCGGGTCGCTGCGTTAGTAGTCAAGTGCCCGCAACGAAAGACTAACGTGGCATTGCTGAAGGGAATTGTAATGAAAACTACTTTTTAATACTATTGGTATCGTAAACTATCCCAAGCAAAGTCACCATCGGACTGGAGGTTACATTCGGGAAAAGCTTCAGGGTTACATTCGGGAATTTGTTTTACGAGTGTAACCTCCAAAAGGTTACAATCAATAATTTTTTTCCGAATGTAAATTCCAAAAAGTAACATTAGGAAAAATAAAACAGTATACTCGGAAAAAAAAGTATATCAATCTATCGAGCGCTATGCTCTATGTTAGAATCTACTTAATCAAGTTTTCCAAGGAATCTAGTTAGTTCTTGTGTGCATAAAATATTTACAGGATCCTGAACAAAGCATGAGCACATCAAAGATGCTGAGAGTACATAAAAATGTCCCTATACCTTCTTTTTATGTCATGACACACCAAGAACAGTATAATTAAGTATCGCTATTTAAAAAAAAATAAAGAAAAAAATAGGCTATCAGCGGGAATCGAACCCGGGTCGCTGCGGTAGTAGTCAAGTGCCCGCAACGAAAGACTAACGTGGCATTGCTGAAGGGAATTGTAATGAAAACTACTTTTTAATACTATTGGTATCGTAAACTATCCCAAGCAAAGTCACCATCGGACTGGAGGTTACATTCGGGAAAAGCTTCAGGGTTACATTCGGGAATTTGTTTTACGAGTGTAACCTCCAAAAGGTTACAATCAATAATTTTTTTCCGAATGTAAATTCCAAAAAGTAACATTAGGAAAAATAAAACAGTATACTCGGAAAAAAAAGTATATCAATCTATCGAGCGCTATGCTCTATGTTAGAATCTACTTAATCAAGTTTTCCAAGGAATCTAGTTAGTTCTTGTGTGCATAAAATATTTACAGGATCCTGAACAAAGCATGAGCACATCAAAGATGCTGAGAGTACATAAAAATGTCCCTATACCTTCTTTTTATGTCATGACACACCAAGAACAGTATAATTAAGTATCGCTATTTAAAAAAAAATAAAGAAAAAAATAGGCTATCAGCGGGAATCGAACCCGGGTCGCTGCGTTAGTAGTCAAGTGCCCGCAACGAAAGACTAACGTGGCATTGCTGAAGGGAATTGTAATGAAAATTACTTTTAATACTATTGGTATCGTAAACTATCTCAAGCAAAGTCACCATCGGATTGGAGGTTACATTCGGGAAAAGCTTAAGGGTTACATTCGGGACTTTGTTTTACGAGTGTAACCTCCAAAAGGTTACAATCAATAATTTTTTTCCGAATGTAAATTCCAAAAAGTAACATTAGGAAAAATAAAACAGTATACTCGGAAAAAAAGGTATATCAATCTATCGAGCGCTATGCTCTATGTTAGAATCTACTTAATCAAGTTATCCAAGGAATCTAGTTAGTTCTTGTGTGCATAAAATATGTACAGGATCCTGAACAAAGCATGAGCACATCAAAGATGCTGAGAGTACATAAAAATGTCCCTATACCTTCTTTTTATCTCATGACACACCAAGAACAGTATAATTAAGTATCGATATTTAAAAAAAAATAATAAAGAAAAACAAAATAGGCTATCAGCGGGAATCGAACCCGGGTCGCTGCGTTAGTAGTCAAGTGCCCGCAACGAAAGACTAACG
Source organism: Nematostella vectensis (assembly GCF_932526225.1). Classification (NCBI taxonomy): domain Eukaryota; kingdom Metazoa; phylum Cnidaria; class Anthozoa; order Actiniaria; family Edwardsiidae; genus Nematostella; species Nematostella vectensis. The sequence continues at coordinate 15,836,570 of NC_064045.1, forward strand.
TGGCATTGATGAAGGGAATTGTAATGAAAATTACTTTTAATACTATTGGTATCGTAAACTATCCCAAGCAAAGTCACCATCGGACTGGAGGTTACATTCGGGAAAAGCTTTAGGGTTACATTCGGGAATTTGTTTTACGAGTGTAACCTCCAAAAGGTTACAATCGATAATTTTTTTTCCGAATGTAAATTCCAAAAAGTAACATTAGGAAAAATAAAACAGTATACTCGGAAAAAAAGGTATATCAATCTATCGAGCGCTATGCTCTATTTTAGAATCTACTTAATCAAGTTATCCAAGGAATCTAGTTAGTTCTTGTGTGCATAAAATATGTACAGGATCCGGAACAAAGCATGAGCACATCAAAGATGCTGAGAGTACATCAAAATGTCCCTATACCTTCTTTTTATGTCATGACACACCAAGAACAGTATAATTAAGTATCGATATTTAAAAAAAAAAATAAAGAAAAAAAAAATAGGCTATCAGCGGGAATCGAACCCGGGTCGTTGCGTTTGTAGTCAAGTGCCCGCAACGAAAGACTAACGTGGCATTGCTGAAGGGAATAGTAATGAAAATTACTTTTAATACTATTGGTATCGTAAACTATCCCAAGCAAAGTCAACATCGGACTGGAGGTTACATTCGGGAAAAGCTTCAGGGTTACATTCGGGAATTTGTTTTACGAGTGTAACCTCCAAAAGGTTACAATCAATAATTTTTTTTCCGAATGTAAATTCCAAAATGTAACATTAGGAAAAATAAAACAGTATACTCGGAAAAAAAGGTATATCAATCTATCGAGCGCTATGCTCTATGTTAGAATCTACTTAATCAAGTTATTCAAGGAATCTAGTTAGTTCTTGTGTGCATAAAATATGTACAGGATCCTGAACAAAGCATGAGCACATCAAAGATGCTGAGAGTACATAAAAATGTCCCTATACCTTCTTTTTATGTCATGACACACCAAGAACAGTATAATTAAGTATCGATATTTAAAAAAAATAAAGAAAAAAAATAGGCTATCAGCGGGAATCGAACCCGGGTCGCTGCGGTAGTAGTCAAGTGCCCGCAACGAAAGACTAACGTGGCATTGCTGAAGGGAATTGTAATGAAAATTACTTTTAATACTATTGGTATCGTAATCTATCCCAAGCAAAGTCACCATCGTATTGGAGGTTACATTCGGGAAAAGCTTCAGGGTTACATTCGGGAATTTGTTTTACGAGTGTAACCTCCAAAAGGTTACAATCAATATTTTTTTTCCGAATGTAAATTCCAAAAAGTAACATTAGGAAAAATAAAACAGTATACTCGGAAAAAAAGGTATATCAATCTATCGAGCGCTATGCTCTATGTTAGAATCTACTTAATCAAGTTATCCAAGGAATCTAGTTAGTTCTTGTGTGCATAAAATATGTACAGGATCCGGAACAAAGCATGAGCACATCAAAGATGCTGAGAGTACATCAAAATGTCCCTATACCTTCTTTTTATGTCATGACACACCAAGAACAGTATAAATAAGTATCGATATTTAAAAAAAAAAATAAAGAAAAAAAAATAGGCTATCAGCGGGAATCGAACCCGGGTCGTTTCGTTAGTAGTCAAGTGCCCGCAACGAAAGACTAACGTGGCATTGCTGAAGGGAATCGTAATGAAAATTACTTTTAATACTATTGGTATCGTAAACTATCCCAAGCAAAGTCAACATCGGACTGGAGGTTACATTCGGGAAAAGCTTCAGGGTTACATTCGGGAATTTGTTTTACGAGTGTAACCTCCAAAAGGTTACAATCAAAAATTTTTTTTCCGAATGTAAATTCCAAAAAGTAACATTAGGAAAAATAAAACAGTATACTCGGAAAAAAAGGTATATCAATCTATCGAGCGCTATGCTCTATGTTAGAATCTACTTAATCAAGTTATCCAAGGAATCTAGTTAGTTCTTGTGTGCATAAAATATGTACAGGATCCTGAACAAAGCATGAGCACATCAAAGATGCTGAGAGTACATAAAAATGTCGCTATACCTTCTTTTTATGTCATGACAAACCAAGAACAGTATAATTAAGTATCGATATTTAAAAAAAAAAAATAAAGAAAAAAAAATAGGCTATCAGCGGGAATCGAACCCGGGTCGCTGCGTTAGTAGTCAAGTGCCCGCAACGAAAGACTAACGTGGCATTGCTGAAGGGAATTGTAATGAAAACTACTTTTTAATACTATTGGTATCGTAAACTATCCCAAGCAAAGTCACCATCGGACTGGAGGTTACATTCGGGAAAAGCTTCAGGGTTACATTCGGGAATTTGTTTTACGAGTGTAACCTCCAAAAGGTTACAATCAATAATTTTTTTCCGAATGTAAATTCCAAAAAGTAACATTAGGAAAAATAAAACAGTATACTCGGAAAAAAAGTATATCAATCTATCGAGCGCTATGCTCTATGTTAGAATATACTTAATCAAGTTTTCCAAGGAATCTAGTTAGTTCTTGTGTGCATAAAATATTTACAGGATCCTGAACAAAGCATGAGCACATCAAAGATGCTGAGAGTACATCAAAATGTCCCTATACCTTCTTTTTATGTCATGACACACCAAGAACAGTATAATTAAGTATCGATATTTAAAAAAAAAAATAAAGAAAAAAAAATAGGCTATCAGCGGGAATCGAACCCGGGTCGTTTCGTTAGTAGTCAAGTGCCCGCAACGAAAGACTAACGTGGCATTGCTGAAGGGAATCGTAATGAAAATTACTTTTAATACTATTGGTATCGTAAACTATCCCAAGCAAAGTCAACATCGGACTGGAGGTTACATTCGGGAAAAGCTTCAGGGTTACATTCGGGAATTTGTTTTACGAGTGTAACCTCCAAAAGGTTACAATCAATAATTTTTTTTCCGAATGTAAATTCCAAAAAGTAACATTAGGAAAAATAAAACAGTATACTCGGAAAAAAAGGTATATCAATCTATCGAGCGCTATGCTCTATGTTAGAATCTACTTAATCAAGTTATCCAAGGAATCTAGTTAGTTCTTGTGTGCATAAAATATGTACAGGATCCTGAACAAAGCATGAGCACATCAAAGATGCTGAGAGTACATAAAAATGTCCCTATACCTTCTTTTTATGTCATGACAAACCAAGAACAGTATAATTAAGTATCGATATTTAAAAAAAAAAAATAAAGAAAAAAAAATAGGCTATCAGCGGGAATCGAACCCGGGTCGCTGCGTTAGTAGTCAAGTGCCCGCAACGAAAGACTAACGTGGCATTGCTGAAGGGAATTGTAATGAAAACTACTTTTTAATACTATTGGTATCGTAAACTATCCCAAGCAAAGTCACCATCGGACTGGAGGTTACATTCGGGAAAAGCTTCAGGGTTACATTCGGGAATTTGTTTTACGAGTGTAACCTCCAAAAGGTTACAATCAATAATTTTTTTCCGAATGTAAATTCCAAAAAGTAACATTAGGAAAAATAAAACAGTATACTCGGAAAAAAAAGTATATCAATCTATCGAGCGCTATGCTCTATGTTAGAATCTACTTAATCAAGTTTTCCAAGGAATCTAGTTAGTTCTTGTGTGCATAAAATATTTACAGGATCCTGAACAAAGCATGAGCACATCAAAGATGCTGAGAGTACATAAAAATGTCCCTATACCTTCTTTTTATGTCATGACACACCAAGAACAGTATAATTAAGTATCGCTATTTAAAAAAAAATAAAGAAAAAAATAGGCTATCAGCGGGAATCGAACCCGGGTCGCTGCGGTAGTAGTCAAGTGCCCGCAACGAAAGACTAACGTGGCATTGCTGAAGGGAATTGTAATGAAAATTACTTTTAATACTATTGGTATCGTAAACTATCTCAAGCAAAGTCACCATCGGATTGGAGGTTACATTCGGGAAAAGCTTAAGGGTTACATTCGGGACTTTGTTTTACGAGTGTAACCTCCAAAAGGTTACAATCAATAATTTTTTTCCGAATGTAAATTCCAAAAAGTAACATTAGGAAAAATAAAACAGTATACTCGGAAAAAAAGGTATATCAATCTATCGAGCGCTATGCTCTATGTTAGAATCTACTTAATCAAGTTATCCAAGGAATCTAGTTAGTTCTTGTGTGCATAAAATATGTACAGGATCCTGAACAAAGCATGAGCACATCAAAGATGCTGAGAGTACATAAAAATGTCCCTATACCTTCTTTTTATCTCATGACACACCAAGAACAGTATAATTAAGTATCGATATTTAAAAAAAAATAATAAAGAAAAACAAAATAGGCTATCAGCGGGAATCGAACCCGGGTCGCTGCGTTAGTAGTCAAGTGCCCGCAACGAAAGACTAACGTGGCATTGATGAAGGGAATTGTAATGAAAATTACTTTTAATACTATTGGTATCGTAAACTATCCCAAGCAAAGTCACCATCGGACTGGAGGTTACATTCGGGAAAAGCTTTAGGGTTACATTCGGGAATTTGTTTTACGAGTGTAACCTCCAAAAGGTTACAATCGATAATTTTTTTTCCGAATGTAAATTCCAAAAAGTAACATTAGGAAAAATAAAACAGTATACTCGGAAAAAAAGGTATATCAATCTATCGAGCGCTATGCTCTATTTTAGAATCTACTTAATCAAGTTATCCAAGGAATCTAGTTAGTTCTTGTGTGCATAAAATATGTACAGGATCCGGAACAAAGCATGAGCACATCAAAGATGCTGAGAGTACATCAAAATGTCCCTATACCTTCTTTTTATGTCATGACACACCAAGAACAGTATAATTAAGTATCGATATTTAAAAAAAAAAATAAAGAAAAAAAAAATAGGCTATCAGCGGGAATCGAACCCGGGTCGTTGCGTTTGTAGTCAAGTGCCCGCAACGAAAGACTAACGTGGCATTGCTGAAGGGAATAGTAATGAAAATTACTTTTAATACTATTGGTATCGTAAACTATCCCAAGCAAAGTCAACATCGGACTGGAGGTTACATTCGGGAAAAGCTTCAGGGTTACATTCGGGAATTTGTTTTACGAGTGTAACCTCCAAAAGGTTACAATCAATAATTTTTTTTCCGAATGTAAATTCCAAAAAGTAACATTAGGAAAAATAAAACAGTATACTCGGAAAAAAGGTATATCAAAGTATCGAGCGCTATGCTCTATGTTAGAATCTACTTAATCAAGTTATCCAAGGAATCTAGTTAGTTCTTGTGCGCATAAAATATGTACAGGATCCTGAACAAAGCATGAGCACATCAAAGATGCTGAGAGTACATAAAAATGTCCCTATACCTTCTTTTTATGTCATGACACACCAAGAACAGTATAATTAAGTATCGATATTTAAAAAAAAAATAAAGAAAAAAAAAATAGGCTATCAGCGGGAATCGAACCCGGGTCGCTGCGGTAGTAGTCAAGTGCCCGCAACGAAAGACTAACGTGGCATTGCTGAAGGGAATTGTAATGAAAATTACTTTTAATACTATTGGTATCGTAAACTATCCCAAGCAAAGTCACCATCGGACTGGAGGTTACATTCGGGAAAAGCTTTAGGGTTACATTCGGGAATTTGTTTTACGAGTGTAACCTCCAAAAGGTTACAATCGATAATTTTTTTTTTCCGAATGTAAATTCCAAAAAGTAACATTAGGAAAAATAAAACAGTATACTCGGAAAAAAAGGTATATCAATCTATCGAGCGCTATGCTCTATGTTAGAATCTACTTAATCAAGTTATCCAAGGAATCTAGTTAGTTCTTGTGTGCATAAAATATGTACAGGATCCTGAACAAAGCATGAGCACATTAAAGATGCTGAGAGTACATAAAAATGTCCCTATACCTTCTTTTTATGTCATGACACACCAAGATCAGTATAATTAAGTATCGATATTTAAAAAAAAAAATAAAAAAAAAAAAATAGGGTATCAGCGGGAATCGAACCCGGGTAGCTGCGTTAGTAGTCAAGTGCCCGCAACGAAAGACTAACGTGGCATTGCTGAAGGGAATTGTAATGAAAATTACTTTTAATACTATTGGTATCGTAAACTATCCCAAGCAAAGTCACCATCGGACTGGAGGTTACATTCGGGAAAAGCTTTAGGGTTACATTCGGGAATTTGTTTTACGAGTGTAACCTCCAAAAGGTTACAATCTATAATTTTTTTCCGAATGTAAATTCCAAAAAGTAACATTAGGAAAAATAAAACAGTATACTCGGAAAAAAAAGTATATCAATCTATCGAGCGCTATGCTCTATGTTAGAATCTACTTAATCAAGTTTTCCAAGGAATCTAGTTAGTTCTTGTGTGCATAAAATATGTACAGGATCCTGAACAAAGCATGAGCACATCAAAGATGCTGAGAGTACATAAAAATGTCCCTATACCTTCTTTTTATGTCATGACACACCAAGAACAGTATAATAAAGTATCGATTTTAAAAAAAAAAATAAAGAAAAAAAATAGGCTATCAGCGGGAATCGAACCCGGGTCGCTGCGGTAGTAGTCAAGTGCCCGCAACGAAAGACTAACGTGGCATTGCTGAAGGGAATTGTAATGAAAATTACTTTTAATACTATTGGTATCGTAAACTATCCCAAGCAAAGTCACCATCGGATTGGAGGTTACATTCGGGAAAAGCTTCAGGGTTACATTCGGGAATTTGTTTTACGAGTGTAACCTCCAAAAGGTTACAATCAATAATTTTTTTCCGAATGTAAATTCCAAAAAGTAACATTAGGAAAAATAAAACAGTATACTCGGAAAAAAAGGTATATCAATCTATCGAGCGCTATGCTCTATGTTAGAATCTACTTAATCAAGTTATCCAAGGAATCTAGTTAGTTCTTGTGTGCATAAAATATGTACAGGATCCTGAACAAAGCATGAGCACATCAAAGATGCTGAGAGTACATAAAAATGTCCCTATACCTTCTTTTTATGTCATGACACACCAAGAACAGTATAATTAAGTATCGATATTTAAAAAAAAATAATAAAGAAAAACAAAATAGGCTATCAGCGGGAATCGAACCCGGGTCGCTGCGGTAGTAGTCAAGTGCCCGCAACGAAAGACTAACGTGGCATTGATGAAGGGAATTGTAATGAAAATTACTTTTAATACTATTGGTATCGTAAACTATCCCAAGCAAAGTCACCATCGGACTGGAGGTTACATTCGGGAAAAGCTTTAGGGTTACATTCGGGAATTTGTTTTACGAGTGTAACCTCCAAAAGGTTACAATCGATAATTTTTTTTCCGAATGTAAATTCCAAAAAGTAACATTAGGAAAAATAAAACAGTATACTCGGAAAAAAAGGTATATCAATCTATCGAGCGCTATGCTCTATTTTAGAATCTACTTAATCAAGTTATCCAAGGAATCTAGTTAGTTCTTGTGTGCATAAAATATGTACAGGATCCGGAACAAAGCATGAGCACATCAAAGATGCTGAGAGTACATCAAAATGTCCCTATACCTTCTTTTTATGTCATGACACACCAAGAACAGTATAATTAAGTATCGATATTTAAAAAAAAAATAAAGAAAAAAAAATTGGCTATCAGCGGGAATCGAACCCGGGTCGTTGCGTTAGTAGTCAAGTGCCCGCAACGAAAGACTAACGTGGCATTGCTGAAGGGAATAGTAATGAAAATTACTTTTAATACTATTGGTATCGTAAACTATCCCAAGCAAAGTCAACATCGGACTGGAGGTTACATTCGGGAAAAGCTTCAGGGTTACATTCGGGAATTTGTTTTACGAGTGTAACCTCCAAAAGGTTACAATCAATAATTTTTTTTCCGAATGTAAATTCCAAAAAGTAACATTATGAAAAATAAAACAGTATACTCGGAAAAAAAGGTATATCAATCTATCGAGCGCTATGCTCTATGTTAGAATCTACTTAATCAAGTTATCCAAGGAATCTAGTTAGTTCTTGTGCGCATAAAATATGTACAGGATCCTGAACAAAGCATGAGCACATCAAAGATGCTGAGAGTACATAAAAATGTCCCTATGCCTTCTTTTTATGTCATGACACACCAAGAACAGTATAATTAAATATCGATATTTAAAAAAAAAATAAAGAAAAAAAAATAGGCTATCAGCGGGAATCGAACCCGGGTCGCTGCGGTAGTAGTCAAGTGCCCGCAACGAAAGACTAACGTGGCATTGCTGAAGGGAATTGTAATGAAAATTACTTTTAATACTATTGGTATCGTAAACTATCCCAAGCAAAGTCACCATCGGACTGGAGGTTACATTCGGGAAAAGCTTTAGGGTTACATTCGGGAATTTGTTTTACGAGTGTAACCTCCAAAAGGTTACAATCGATAATTTTTTTTCCGAATGTAAATTCCAAAAAGTAACATTAGGAAAAATAAAACAGTATACTCGGAAAAAAAGGTATATCAATCTATCGAGCGCTATGCTCTATGTTAGAATCTACTTAATCAAGTTATCCAAGGAATCTAGTTAGTTCTTGTGTGCATAAAATATGTACAGGATCCTGGACAAAGCATGAGCACATCAAAGATGCTGAGAGTACATAAAAATGTCCCTATACCTTCTTTTTATGTCATGACACACCAAGAACAGTATAATTAAGTATCGATATTTAAAAAAAATAAAGAATAAGAAGTAGGCTATCAGCGGGAATCGAACCCGGGTCGCTGCGTTAATAGTCAAGTGCCCGCAACGAAAGACTAACGTGGCATTGCTGAAGGGAATTGTAATGAAAATTACTTTTAATACTATTGGTATCGTAAACTATCCCAAGCAAAGTCACCATCGGACTGGAGGTTACATTCGGGAAAAGCTTCAGGGTTACATTCGGGAATTTGTTTTACGAGTGTAACCTCCAAAAGGTTACAATCAATAATTTTTTTTCCGAATGTAAATTCCAAAAAGTAACATTAGGAAAATAAAACAGTAGACTCTGTAAAAAAGGTATATCAATCTATCGTGCGCTATGCTCTATGTTAGAATCTACTTAATCAAGTTATCCAAGGAATCTAGTTAGTTCTTGTGTGCATAAAATATGTACAGGATCCTGAACAAAGCATGAGCACATCAAAGATGCTGAGAGTACATAAAATGTCCCTATACCTTCTTTTTATGTCATGACACACCAAGAACAGTATAATTAAGTAGCGATATTTAAAAAAAATAAAGAAAAAAAATAGGCTATCAGCGGGAATCGAACCCGGGTCGCTGCGTTAGTAGTCAAGTGCCCGCAACGAAAGACTAACGTTGCATTGCTGAAGGGAATTGTAATGAAAATTACTTTTAATACTATTGGTATCGTAAACTATCCCAAGCAAAGTCACCATCGGACTGGAGGTTACATTCGGGAAAAGCTTCAGGGTTACATTCGGGAATTTGTTTTACGAGTGTAACCTCTAAAAGGTTACAATCGATAATTTCTTTTCCGAATGTAAATTCCAAAAAGTAACATTAGGAAAATAAAACAGTATACTCGGAAAAAAAGGTATATCAATCTATCGAGCGCTATGCTCTATGTTAGAATCTACTTAATCAAGTTATCCAAGGAATCTAGTCAGGTCTTGTGTGCATAAAATCTGTACAGGATCCTGAACAAAGCATGAGCACATCAAAGAGGCGGAGAGTACATAAAAATGTCCCTATACCTTCTTTTTATGTCATGACACACCAAGAACAGTATAATTAAGTATCGATATTTAAAAAAAAAATAAAGATAAAAAAATAGGCTATCAGCGGGAATCGAACCCGGGTCGCTGCGGTAGTAGTCAAGTGCCCGCAACGAAAGACTAACGTGGCATTGCTGAAGGGAATTGTAATGAAAATTACTTTTAATACTATTGGTATCGTAAACTATCCCAAGCAAAGTCACCATCGGACTGGAGGTTACATTCGGGTAAAGCTTTAGGGTTACATTCCGGAATTTGTTTTACGAGTGTAACCTCCAAAAGGTTACAATCGATAATTTTTTTTCCGAATGTAAATTCCAAAAAGTAACATTAGGAAAAATAAAACAGTATACTCGGAAAAAAAGGTATATCAATCTATCGAGCGCTATGCTCTATGTTAGAATCTACTTAATCAAGTTATCCAAGGAATCTAGTTAGTTCTTGTGTGCATAAAATATGTACAGGATCCTGAACAAAGCATGAGCACATCAAAGATGCTGAGAGTACATAAAATGTCCCTATACCTTCTTTTTATGTCATGACACACCAAGAACAGTATAATTAAGTATCGATATTTAAAAAAAAAAATAAAGAAAAAAAATAGGCTATCAGCGGGAACCGAACCCGGGTCGCTGCGTTAGTAGTCAAGTGCCCGCAACAAAAGACTAACGTGGCATTGCTGAAGGGAATTGTAATGAAAATTACTTTTAATACTATTGGTAACGTAAACTATCCCAAGCAAAGTCACCATCGGACTGGAGGTTACATTCGGGAAAAGCTTCAGGGTTACATTCGGGAATTTGTTTTACGAGTGTAACCTCCAAAAGGTTACAATCGATAATTTTTTTTCCGAATGTAAATTCCAAAAAGTAACATTAGGAAAATAAAATAGTATACTCGGAAAAAAAGGTATATCAATCTATCGAGCGCTATGCTCTATGTTAGAATCTACTTAATCAAGTTATCCAAGGAATCTAGTCAGGTCTTGTGTGCATAAAATATGTACAGGATCCTGAACAAAGCATGAGCACATCAAAGATGCTGAGAGTACATAAAAATGTCCCTATACCTTCTTTTTATGTCATGACACACCAAGAACAGTATAATTAAGTATCGATATTTTTAAAAAAAAATAAAGAAAAAAAAACTAGGCTATCAGCGGGAATCGAACCCGGGTCGCTGCGGTAGTAGTCAAGTGCCTGCAACGAAAGACTAACGTGGCATTGCTGAAGGGAATTGTAATGAAAATTACTTTTAATACTATTGGTATTGTAAACTATCCCAAGCAAAGTCACCATCGGACTGGAGGTTACATTCGGGAAAAGCTTTAGGGTTACATTCGGGAATTTGTTTTACGAGTGTAACCTCCAAAAGGTTACAATCGATAATTTGTTTTCCGAATGTAAATTCCAAAAAGTAACATTAGGAAAAATAAAACAGTATACTCGGAAAAAAAGGTATATCAATCTATCGAGCGCTATGCTCTATGTTAGAATCTACTTAATCAAGTTATCCAAGGAATCTAGTTAGTTCTTGTGTGCATAAAATATGTACAGGATCCTGAACAAAGCATGAGCACATCAAAGATGCTGAGAGTACATCAAAATGTACCTATACCTTCTTTTTATGTCATGACACACCAAGAACAGTATAATTAAGTATTGATATTTAAAAAAAAAATAAAGAAAAAAAAATAGGCTATCAGCGGGAATCGAACCCGGGTCGCTGCGTTAGTAGTCAAGTGCCCGCAACGAAAGACTAACGTGGCATTGCTGAAGGGAATTGTACTGAAAATTACTTTTAATACTATTGGTATCGTAAACTATCCCAAGCAAAGTCACCATCGGACTGGAGGTTACATTCGGGAAAAGCTTCAGGGTTACATTCGGGAATTTGTTTTACGAGTGTAACCTCCAAAAGGTTACAATCGATAATTTTTTTTCCGAATGTAAATTCCAAAAAGTAACATTAGGAAAAATAAAACAGTATACTCGGAAAAAAAGGTATATCAATCTATCGAGCGCTATGCTCTATGTTAGAATCTACTTAATCAAGTTATCCAAGGAATATAGTTAGTTCTTGTGTGCATAAAATATGTACAGGATCCTGATCAAAGCATGAGCACATCAAAGATGCTGAGAGTACATAAAAATGTTCCTATACCTTCTTTTTATGTCATGACACACCAAGAACAGTATAATTAAGTATCGATATTTTAAAAAAAATAAAGAAAAAAAAGTAGGCTATCAGCGGGAATCGAACCCGGGTCGCTGCGTTAGTAGTCAAGTGCCCGCAACGAAAGACTAACGTGGCATTGCTGAAGGGAATTGTAATGAAAATTACTTTTAATACTATTGGTATCGTAAACTATCCCAAGCAAAGTCACCATCGGACTGGAGGTTACATTCGGGAAAAGCTTCAGGGTTACATTCGGGAATTTGTTTTACGAGTGTAACCTCCAACAGGTTACAATCGATAATTTGTTTTCCGAATGTAAATTCCAAAAAGTAACATTAGGAAAATAAAACAGTATACTCGGAAAAAAAGGTATATCAATCTATCGAGCGCTATGCTCTATGTTAGATTCTACTTAATCAAGTTATCCAAGGAATCTAGTCAGGTCTTGTGTGCATAAAATATGTACAGGATCCTGAACAAAGCATGAGCACATCAAAGATGCTGAGAGTACATAAAAATGTCCCTATACCTTCTTTTTATGTCATGACACACCAAGAACAGTATAATTAAGTATCAAAATTTAAAAAAAAAATAAAGAAAAAAAAATAGGGTATCAGCGGGAATCGAACCCGGGTAGCTGCGTTAGTAGTCAAGTGCCCGCAACGAAAGACTAACGTGGCATTGCTGAAGGGAATTGTAATGAAAATTACTTTTAATACTATTGGTATCGTAAACTATCCCAAGCAAAGTCACCATCGGACTGGAGGTTACATTCGGGAAAAGCTTTAGGGTTACATTCGGGAATTTGTTTTACGAGTGTAACCTCCAAAAGGTTACAATCTATAATTTTTTTCCGAATGTAAATTCCAAAAAGTAACATTAGGAAAATTAAAACAGTATACTCGGAAAAAAAAGTATATCAATCTATCGAGCGCTATGCTCTATGTTAGAATCTACTTAATCAAGTTTTCCAAGGAATCTAGTTAGTTCTTGTGTGCATAAAATATGTACAGGATCCTGAACAAAGCATGAGCACATCAAAGATGCTGAGAGTACATAAAAATGTCCCTATACCTTCTTTTTATGTCATGACACACCAAGAACAGTATAATTAAGTATCGATATTTAAAAAAAAAATAAAGAAAAAAAATAGGCTATCAGCGGGAATCGAACCCGGGTCGCTGCGGTAGTAGTCAAGTGCCCGCAACGAAAGACTAACGTGGCATTGCTGAAGGGAATTGTAATGAAAATTACTTTTAATACTATTGGTATCGTAAACTATCCCAAGCAAAGTCACCATCGGATTGGAGGTTACATTCGGGAAAAGCTTCAGGGTTACATTCGGGAATTTGTTTTACGAGTGTAACCTCCAAAAGGTTACAATCAATAATTTTTTTTCGAATGTAAATTCCAAAAAGTAACATTAGGAAAAATAAAACAGTATACTCGGAAAAAAAGGTATATCAATCTATCGAGCGCTATGCTCTATGTTAGAATCTACTTAATCAAGTTTTCCAAGGAATCTAGTTAGTTCTTGTGTGCATAAAATATGTACAGGATCCTGAACAAAGCATGAGCACATCAAAGATGCTGAGAGTACATAAAAATGTCATTATACCTTCTTTTTATGTCATGACACACCAAGAACAGTATAATTAAGTATCGATATTTAAAAAAAAAATAAAGAAAAAAATAGGCTATCAGCGGGAATCGAACCCGGGTCGCTGCGGTAGTAGTCAAGTGCCCGCAACGAAAGACTAACGTGGCATTGCTGAAGGGAATTGTAATGAAAATTACTTTTAATACTATTGGTATCGTAAACTATCCCAAGCAAAGTCACCATCGGATTGGAGGTTACATTCGGGAAAAGCTTCAGGGTTACATTCGGGACTTTGTTTTACGAGTGTAACCTCCAAAAGGTTACAATCAATAATTTTTTTCCGAATGTAAATTCCAAAAAGTAACATTAGGAAAAATAAAACAGTATACTCGGAAAAAAAGGTATATCAATCTATCGAGCGCTATGCTCTATGTTAGAATCTACTTAATCAAGTTATCCAAGGAATCTAGTTAGTTCTTGTGTGCATAAAATATGTACAGGATCCTGAACAAAGCATGAGCACATCAAAGATGCTGAGAGTACATAAAAATGTCCCTATACCTTCTTTTTATGTCATGACACACCAAGAACAGTATAATTAAGTATCGATATTTAAAAAAAAATAATAAAGAAAAACAAAATAGGCTATCAGCGGGAATCGAACCCGGGTCGCTGCGTTAGTAGTCAAGTGCCCGCAACGAAAGACTAACGTGGCATTGATGAAGGGAATTGTAATGAAAATTACTTTTAATACTATTGGTATCGTAAACTATCCCAAGCAAAGTCACCATCGGACTGGAGGTTACATTCGGGAAAAGCTTTAGGGTTACATTCGGGAATTTGTTTTACGAGTGTAACCTCCAAAAGGTTACAATCGATAATTTTTTTTCCGAATGTAAATTCCAAAATGTAACATTAGGAAAAATAAAACAGTATACTCGGAAAAAAAGGTATATCAATCTATCGAGCGCTATGCTCTATTTTAGAATCTACTTAATCAAGTTATCCAAGGAATCTAGTTAGTTCTTGTGTGCATAAAATATGTACAGGATCCGGAACAAAGCATGAGCACATCAAAGATGCTGAGAGTACATCAAAATGTCCCTATACCTTCTTTTTATGTCATGACACACCAAGAACAGTATAATTAAGTATCGATATTTAAAAAAAAATAAAGAAAAAAAAATAGGCTATCAGCGGGAATCGAACCCGGGTCGCTGCGTTAGTAGTCAAGTGCCCGCAACGAAACACTAACGTGGCATTGCTGAAGGGAATTGTAATGAAAATTACTTTTAATACTATTGGTATCGTAAACTATCCCAAGCAAAGTCACCATCGGACTGGAGGTTACATTCGGGAAAAGCTTCAGGGTTACATTCGGGACTTTGTTTTACGAGTAACCTCCAAAAGGTTACAATCGTTAATTTTTTTTCCGAATGTAAATTCCAAAAAGTAACATTAGGAAAATAAAACAGTATACTCGGTAAAAAAGGTATATCAATCTATCGAGCGCTATGCTCTATGTTAGAATCTACTTAATCAAGTTATCCAAGGAATCTAGTTAGTTCTTGTGTGCATAAAATATGTACAGGATCCTGAACAAAGCATGAGCACATCAAAGATGCTGAGAGTACATAAAAATGTCACTATACCTTCTTTTTATGTCATGACACACCAAGAATAGTATAATTAAGTATCGATATTTAAAAAAAAAAAAATAAAGAAAAAAAAATAGGCTATCAGCGGGAATCGAACCCGGGTCGCTGCGTTAGTAGTCAAGTGCCCGCAACGAAAGACTAACGTGGCATTGCTGAAGGGAATTGTAATGAAAATTACTTTTAATACTATTGGTATCGTAAACTATCCCAAGCAAAGTCACCATCGGACTGGAGGTTACATTCGGGAAAAGCTTCAGGGTTACATTCGGGAATTTGTTTTACGAGTGTAACCTCCAAAAGGTTACAATCGATAATTTTTTTTCCGAATGTAAATTCCAAAAAGTAACATTAGGAAAAATAAAACAGTATACTCGGAAAAAAGGTATATCAATCTATCGAGCGCTATGCTCTATGTTAGAATCTACTTAATCAAGTTATCCAAGGAATCTAGTTAGTTCTTGTGTGCATAAAATATGTACAGGATCCTGAACAAAGCATGAGCACATCAAAGATTCTGAGAGTACATAAAAATGTCCCTATACCTTCTTTTTATGTCATGACACACCAAGAACAGTATAATTAAGTATCGATATTTAAAAAAAAAAAATAAAGAAAAAAAAATAGGCTATCAGCGGGAATCGAACCCGTGTCGCTGCGTTAGTAGTCAAGTGCCCGCAACGAAAGACTAACGTGGCATTGCTGAAGGGAATTGTAATGAAAATTACTTTTAATACTATTGGTATCGTAAACTATCCCAAGCAAAGTCACCATCGGACTGGAGGTTACATTCGGGAAAAGCTTCAGGGTTACATTCGGGAATTTGTTTTACGAGTGTAACCTCCAAAAGGTTACAATCGATAATTTTTTTTCCGAATGTAAATTCCAAAAAGTAACATTAGGAAAAATAAAACAGTATACTCGGAAAAAAGGTATATAAATCTATCGAGCGCTATGCTCTATGTTAGAATCTACTTAATCAAGTCATCCAAGAAATCTAGTTAGTTCTTGTGTGCATAAAATATGTGCAGGATCCTGAACAAAGCATGAGCACATCAAAGATGCTGAGAGTACATAAAAATGTCCCTATACCTTCTTTTTATGTCATGACACACAAAGAACAGTATAATTAAGTATCGGTATTTAAAAAAAAATAAAGAAAAAAAAATAGGCTATCAGCGGGAATCGAACCCGGGTCGCTGCGTTAGTAGTCAAGTGCCCGCAACGAAACACTAACGTAGCATTGCTGAAGGGAATTGTAATGAAAATTACTTTTAATACTATTGGTATCGTAAACTATCCCAAGCAAAGTCACCATCGGACTGGAGGTTACATTCGGGAAAAGCTTCAGGGTTACATTCGGGACTTTGTTTTACGAGTAACCTCCAAAAGGTTACAATCGTTAATTTTTTTTCCGAATGTAAATTCCAAAAAGTAACATTAGGAAAATAAAACAGTATACTCGGTAAAAAAGGTATATCAATCTATCGAGCGCTATGCTCTATGTTAGAATCTACTTAATCAAGTTATCCAAGGAATCTAGTTAGTTCTTGTGTGCATAAAATATGTACAGGATCCTGAACAAAGCATGAGCACATCAAAGATGCTGAGAGTACATAAAAATGTCCCTATACCTTCTTTTTATGTCATGACACACCAAGAACAGTATAATTAAGTATCGATATTTAAAAAAAAATAAAGAAAAAAAAAAAGGCTATCAGCGGGAATCGAACCCGGGTCGCTGCGGTAGTAGTCAAGTGCCCGCAACGAAAGACTAACGTGGCATTGCTGAAGGGAATTGTAATGAAAATTACTTTTAATACTATTGGTATCGTAAACTATCCCAAGCAAAGTCACCATCGGACTGGAGGTTACATTCGGGAAAAGCTTCAGGGTTACATTCGGGAATTTGTTTTACGAGTGTAACCTCCAAAAGGTTACAATCAATAATTTTTTTCCGAATGTAAATTCCAAAAAGTAACATTAGGAAAAATAAAACAGTATACTCGGAAAAAAAAGTATATCAATCTATCGAGCGCTATGCTCTATGTTAGAATCTACTTAATCAAGTTTTCCAAGGAATCTAGTTAGTTCTTGTGTGCATAAAATATGTACAGGATCCTGAACAAAGCATGAGCACATCAAAGATGCTGAGAGTACATAAAAATGTCCCTATACCTTCTTTTTATGTCATGACACACCAAGAACAGTATAATTAAGTATCGATATTTTAAAAAAAATAAAGAAAAAAATAGGCTATCAGCGGGAATCGAACCCGGGTCGCTGCGTTAGTAGTCAAGTGCCCGCAACGAAAGACTAACGTGGCATTGCTGAAGGGAATTGTAATGAAAATTACTTTTAATACTATTGGTATCGTAAACTATCCCAAGCAAAGTCACCATCGGACTGGAGGTTACATTCGGGAAAAGCTTCAGGGTTACATTCGGGAATTTGTTTTACGAGTGTAACCTCCAAAAGGTTACAATCGATAATTTTTTTTTCCGAATGTAAATTCCAAAAAGTAACATTAGGAAAAATAAAACAGTATACTCGGAAAAAAGGTATATCAATCTATCGAGCGCTATGCTCTATGTTAGAATCTACTTAATCAAGTTATCCAAGAAATCTAGTTAGTTCTTGTGTGCATAAAATATGTGCAGGATCCTGAACAAAGCATGAGCACATCAAAGATGCTGAGAGTACATAAAAATGTCCCTATACCTTCTTTTTATGTCATGACACACCAAGATCAGTATAATTAAGTATCGATATTTAAAAAAAAAAAAATAAAGAAAAAAAAATAGGC
The DNA here is from genome assembly GCF_932526225.1 of Nematostella vectensis. Lineage (NCBI taxonomy): Eukaryota > Metazoa > Cnidaria > Anthozoa > Actiniaria > Edwardsiidae > Nematostella > Nematostella vectensis. The sequence goes on from NC_064045.1 coordinate 15,854,510, forward strand.
TATCAGCGGGAATCGAACCCGGGTAGCTGCGTTAGTAGTCAAGTGCCCGCAACGAAAGACTAACGTGGCATTGCTGAAGGGAATTGTAATGAAAATTACTTTTAATACTATTGGTATCGTAAACTATCCCAAGCAAAGTCACCATCGGACTGGAGGTTACATTCGGGAAAAGCTTCAGGGTTACATTCGAGACTTTGTTTTACGAGTGTAACCTCCAAAAGGTTACAATCGTTAATTTTTTTTCCGAATGTAAATTCCAAAAAGTAACATTAGGAAAATAAAACAGTATACTCGGTAAAAAAGGTATATCAATCTATCGAGCGCTATGCTCTATGTTAGAATCTACTTAATCAAGTTATCCAAGGAATCTAGTTAGTTCTTGTGTGCATAAAATATGTACAGGATCCTGAACAAAGCATGAGCACATCAAAGATGCTGAGAGTACATAAAAATGTCCCTATACCTTCTTTTTATGTCATGACACACCAAGAACAGTATAATTAAGTATCGATATTTAAAAAAAATAAAGAAAAAAAATAGGCTATCAGCGGGAATCGAACCCGGGTCGCTGCGGTAGTAGTCAAGTGCCTGCAACGAAAGACTAACGTGGCATTGCTGAAGGGAATTGTAATGAAAATTACTTTTAATACTATTGGTATCGTAAACTATCCCAAGCAAAGTCACCATCGTATTGGAGGTTACATTCGGGAAAAGCTTCAGGGTTACATTCGGGAATTTGTTTTACGAGTGTAACCTCCAAAAGGTTACAATCAATATTTTTTTTCCGAATGTAAATTCCAAAAAGTAACATTAGGAAAAATAAAACAGTATACTCGGAAAAAAAGGTATATCAATCTATCGAGCGCTATGCTCTATGTTAGAATCTACTTAATCAAGTTATCCATGGAATCTAGTTAGTTCTTGTGTGCATAAAATATGTACAGGATCCTGAACAAAGCATGAGCACATCAAAGATGCTGAGAGTACATAAAAATGTCCCTATACCTTCTTTTTATGTCATGACACACCAAGAACAGTATAATTAAGTATCGATATTTAAAAAAAAATAATAAAGAAAAACAAAATAGGCTATCAGCGGGAATCGAACCCGGGTCGCTGCGTTAGTAGTCAAGTGCCCGCAACGAAAGACTAACGTGGCATTGATGAAGGGAATTGTAATGAAAATTACTTTTAATACTATTGGTATCGTAAACTATCCCAAGCAAAGTCACCATCGGACTGGAGGTTACATTCGGGAAAAGCTTTAGGGTTACATTCGGGAATTTGTTTTACGAGTGTAACCTCCAAAAGGTTACAATCGATAATTTTTTTTCCGAATGTAAATTCCAAAAAGTAACATTAGGAAAAATAAAACAGTATACTCGGAAAAAAAGGTATATCAATCTATCGAGCGCTATGCTCTATGTTAGAATCTACTTAATCAAGTTATCCAAGGAATCTAGTTAGTTCTTGTGTGCATAAAATATGTACAGGATCCTGAACAAAGCATGAGCACATCAAAGATGCTGAGAGTACATCAAAATGTCCCTATACCTTCTTTTTATGTCATGACACACCAAGAACAGTATAATTAAGTATCGATATTTAAAAAAAAAAATAAAGAAAAAAAAATAGGCTATAAGCGGGAATCGAACCCGGGTCGTTTCGTTAGTAGTCAAGTGCCCGCAACGAAAGACTAACGTGGCATTGCTGAAGGGAATCGTAATGAAAATTACTTTTAATACTATTGGTATCGTAAACTATCCCAAGCAAAGTCAACATCGGACTGGAGGTTACATTCGGGAAAAGCTTCAGGGTTACATTCGGGAATTTGTTTTACGAGTGTAACCTCCAAAAGGTTACAATCAATAATTTTTTTTCCGAATGTAAATTCCAAAAAGTAACATTAGGAAAAATAAAACAGTATACTCGGAAAAAAAGGTATATCAATCTATCGAGCGCTATGCTCTATGTTAGAATCTACTTAATCAAGTTATCCAAGGAATCTAGTTAGTTCTTGTGTGCATAAATTATGTACAGGATCCTGAACAAAGCATGAGCACATCAAAGATGCTGAGAGTACATAAAAATGTCCCTATACCTTCTTTTTATGTCATGACAAACCAAGAACAGTATAATTAAGTATCGATATTTTAAAAAAAAAATAAAGAAAAAAAAATAGGCTATCAGCGGGAATCGAACCCGGGTCGCTGCGTTAGTAGTCAAGTGCCCGCAACGAAAGACTAACGTGGCATTGCTGAAGGGAATTGTAATGAAAACTACTTTTTAATACTATTGGTATCGTAAACTATCCCAAGCAAAGTCACCATCGGACTGGAGGTTACATTCGGGAAAAGCTTCAGGGTTACATTCGGGAATTTGTTTTACGAGTGTAACCTCCAAAAGGTTACAATCAATAATTTTTTTCCGAATGTAAATTCCAAAAAGTAACATTAGGAAAAATAAAACAGTATACTCGGAAAAAAAGGTATATCAATCTATCGAGCGCTATGCTCTATGTTAGAATCTACTTAATCAAGTTATCAAAGGAATCTAGTTAGTTCTTGTGTGCATAAAATATGTACAGGATCCTGAACAAAGCATGAGCACATCAAAGATGCTGAGAGTACATAAAAATGTCCCTATACCTTCTTTTTATGTCATGACACACCAAGAACAGTATAATTAAGTATCGATATTTAAAAAAAAAAAAAGAAAGAAAAAAAAATAGGCTATCAGCGGGATTCGAACCCGGGTCGCTGCGTTAGTAGTCAAGTGCCCGCAACGAAAGGCTAACGTGGCATTGCTGAAGGGAATTGTAATGAAAATTACTTTTAATACTATTGGTATCGTAAACTATCCCAAGCAAAGTCACCATCGGACTGGAGGTTACATTCGGGAAAAGCTTCAGGGTTACATTCGGGAATTTGTTTTACGAGTGTAACCTCCAAAAGGTTACAATCGATAATTTTTTTTCCGAATGTAAATCCCAAAAAGTAACATTAGGAAAAATAAAACAGTATACTCGGAAAAAAGGTATATCAATCTATCCAGCGCTATGCTCTATGTTAGAATCTACTTAATCAAGTTATCCAAGGAATCTAGTTAGTTCTTGTGTGCATAAAATATGTACAGGATCCTGAACAAAGCATGAGCACATCAAAGATGCTGAGAGTACATAAAATGTCCCTATACCTTCTTTTTATGTCATGACACACCAAGAACAGTATAATTAAGAATCGATATTTAAAAAAAAAAATAAAGAAAAAAAATAGGCTATCAGCGGGAACCGAACCCGGGTCGCTGCGTTAGTAGTCAAGTGCCCGCAACAAAAGACTAACGTGGCATTGCTGAAGGGAATTGTAATGAAAATTACTTTTAATACTATTGGTAACGTAAACTATCCCAAGCAAAGTCACCATCGGACTGGAGGTTACATTCGGGAAAAGCTTCAGGGTTACATTCGGGAATTTGTTTTACGAGTGTAACCTCCAAAAGGTTACAATCGATAATTTTTTTTCCGAATGTAAATCCCAAAAAGTAACATTAGGAAAAATAAAACAGTATACTCGGAAAAAAGGTATATCAATCTATCCAGCGCTATGCTCTATGTTAGAATCTACTTAATCAAGTTATCCAAGGAATCTAGTTAGTTCTTGTGTGCATAAAATATGTACAGGATCCTGAACAAAGCATGAGCACATCAAAGATGCTGAGAGTACATAAAATGTCCCTATACCTTCTTTTTATGTCATGACACACCAAGAACAGTATAATTAAGTATCGATATTTAAAAAAAAAAATAAAGAAAAAAAATAGGCTATCAGCGGGAACCGAACCCGGGTCGCTGCGTTAGTAGTCAAGTGCCCGCAACAAAAGACTAACGTGGCATTGCTGAAGGGAATTGTAATGAAAATTACTTTTAATACTATTGGTAACGTAAACTATCCCAAGCAAAGTCACCATCGGACTGGAGGTTACATTCGGGAAAAGCTTCAGGGTTACATTCGGGAATTTGTTTTACGAGTGTAACCTCCAACAGGTTACAATCGATAATTTGTTTTCCGAATGTAAATTCCAAAAAGTAACATTAGGAAAATAAAACAGTATACTCGGAAAAAAAGGTATATCAATCTATCGAGCGCTATGCTCTATGTTAGAATCTACTTAATCAAGTTATCCAAGGAATCTAGTCAGGTCTTGTGTGCATAAAATATGTACAGGATCCTGAACAAAGCATGAGCACATCAAAGATGCTGAGAGTACATAAAAATGTCCCTATACCTTCTTTTTATGTCATGACACACCAAGAACAGTATAATTAAGTATCGATATTTTTAAAAAAAAATAAAGAAAAAAAAACTAGGCTATCAGCGGGAATCGAACCCGGGTCGCTGCGGTAGTAGTCAAGTGCCTGCAACGAAAGACTAACGTGGCATTGCTTAAGGGAATTGTAATGAAAATTACTTTTAATACTATTGGTATCGTAAACTATCCCAAGCAAAGTCACCATCGGACTGGAGGTTACATTCGGGAAAAGCTTTAGGGTTACATTCGGGAATTTGTTTTACGAGTGTAACCTCCAAAAGGTTACAATCGATAATTTGTTTTCCGAATGTAAATTCCAAAAAGTAACATTAGGAAAAATAAAACAGTATACTCGGAAAAAAAGGTATATCAATCTATCGAGCGCTATGCTCTATGTTAGAATCTACTTAATCAAGTTATCCAAGGAATCTAGTTAGTTCTTGTGTGCATAAAATATGTACAGGATCCTGAACAAAGCATGAGCACATCAAAGATGCTGAGAGTACATAAAAATGTCCCTATACCTTCTTTTTATGTCATGACACACCAAGAACAGTATAATTAAGTATTGATATTTAAAAAAAAAAAAAAAAAAAAAAAAATAGGCTATCAGCGGGAATCGAACCCGGGTCGCTGCGTTAGTAGTCAAGTGCCCGCAACGAAAGACTAACGTGGCATTGCTGAAGGGAATTGTAATGAAAATTACTTTTAATACTATTGGTATCGTAAACTATCCCAAGCAAAGTCACCATCGGACTGGAGGTTACATTCGGGAAAAGCTTTAGGGTTACATTCGGGAATTTGTTTTACGAGTGTAACCTCCAAAAGCTTACAATCGATAATTTTTTTTCCGAATGTAAATTCCAAAAAGTAACATTAGGAAAAATAAAACAGTATACTCGGAAAAAAAGGTATATCAATCTATCGAGCGCTATGCTCTATGTTAGAATATACTTAATCAAGTTATCCAAGGAATCTAGTTAGTTCTTGTGTGCATAAAATATGTACAGGATCCTGAACAAAGCATGAGCACATCAAAGATGCTGAGAGTACATAAAAATGTTCCTATACCTTCTTTTTATGTCATGACACACCAAGAACAGTATAATTAAGTATCGATATTTAAAAAAAAATAAAGAAAAAAAAGTAGGCTATCAGCGGGAATCGAACCCGGGTCGCTGCGTTAGTAGTCAAGTGCCCGCAACGAAAGACTAACGTGGCATTGCTGAAGGGAATTGTAATGAAAATTACTTTTAATACTATTGGTATCGTAAACTATCCCAAGCAAAGTCACCATCGGACTGGAGGTTACATTCGGGAAAAGCTTCAGGGTTACATTCGGGAATTTGTTTTACGAGTGTAACCTCCAACAGGTTACAATCGATAATTTGTTTTCCGAATGTAAATTCCAAAAAGTAACATTAGGAAAATAAAACAGTATACTCGGAAAAAAAGGTATATCAATCTATCGAGCGCTATGCTCTATGTTAGAATCTACTTAATCAAGTTATCCAAGGAATCTAGTAAGGTCTTGTGTGCATAAAATATGTACAGGATCCTGAACAAAGCATGAGCACATCAAAGATGCTGAGAGTACATAAAAATGTCCCTATACCTTCTTTTTATGTCATGACACACCAAGAACAGTATAATTAAGTATCGATATTTTAAAAAAAAAATAAAGAAAAAAACTAGGCTATCAGCGGGAATCGAACCCGGGTCGCTGCGGTAGTAGTCAAGTGCCCGCATCGAAAGACTAACGTGGCATTGCTGAAGGGAATTGTAATGAAAATTACTTTTAATACTATTGGTATCGTGAACTATCCCAAGCAAAGTCACCATCGGACTGGAGGTTACATTCGGGAAAAGCTTTAGGGTTACATTCGGGAATTTGTTTTACGAGTGTAACCTCCAAAAGGTTACAATCGATAATTTGTTTTCCGAATGTAAATTTCAAAAAGTAACATTAGGAAAAATAAAACAGTATACTCGGAAAAAAAGGTATATCAATCTATCGAGCGCTATGCTCTATGTTAGAATCTACTTAATCAAGTTATCCAAGGAATCTAGTTAGTTCTTGTGTGCATAAAATGTGTACAGGATCCTTAACAAAGCATGAGCACATCAAAGATGCTAAGAGTACATCAAAATGTCCCTATACCTTCTTTTTATGTCATGACACACCAAGAACAGTATAATTAAGTATCGATATTTAAAAAAAAAAAATAAAGAAAAAAAAATAGGCTATCAGCGGGAATCGAACCCGGGTCGCTGCGTTAGTAGTCAAGTGCCCGCAACGAAAGACTAACGTGGCATTGCTGAAGGGAATTGTAATGAAAATTACTTTTAATACTATTGGTATCGTAAACTATCCCAAGCAAAGTCACCATCGGACTGGAGGTTACATTCGGGAAAAGCTTCAGGGTTACATTCGGGAATTTGTTTTACGAGTGTAACCTCCAAAAGGTTACAATCGATAATTTGTTTTCCGAATGTAAATTCCAAAAAGTAACATTAGGAAAATAAAACAGTATACTCGGAAAAAAAGGTATATCAATCTATCGAGCGCTATGCTCTATGTTAGAATCTACTTAATCAAGTTATCCAAGGAATCTAGTCAGGTCTTGTGTGCATAAAATATGTACAGGATCCTGAACAAAGCATGAGCACATCAAAGATGCTGAGAGTACATAAAAATGTCCCTATACCTTCTTTTTATGTCATGACACACCAAGAACAGTATAATTAAGTATCGATATTTAAAAAAAAAAATAAAGAAAAAAAAATAGGCTATCAGCGGGAATCGAACCCGGGTCGCTGCGGTAGTAGTCAAGTGCCCGCAACGAAAGACTAACGTGGCATTGCTGAAGGGAATTGTAATGAAAATTACTTTTAATACTATTGGTATCGTAAACTATCCCAAGCAAAGTCAACATCGGACTGGAGGTTGCATTCGGGAAAAGCTTCAGGGTTACATTCGGGAATTTGTTTTACGAGTGTAACCTCCAAAATGTTACAATCAATAATTTTTTTTTCCGAATGTAAATTCCAAAAAGTAACATTAGGAAAAATAACACAGTATACTCGGAAAAAAAGGTATATCAATCTATCGAGCGCTATGCTCTATGTTAGAATCTACTTAATCAAGTTATCCAAGGAATCTAGTTAGTTCTTGTGCGCATAAAATATGTACAGGATCCTGAACAAAGCATGAGCACATCAAAGATGCTGAGAGTACATAAAAATGTCCCTATACCTCCTTTTTATGTCATGACACACCAAGAACAGTATAATTAAGTATCGATATTTAAAAAAAAAATAAAGAAAAAAAAATAGGCTATCAGCGGGAATCGAACCCGGGTCGCTGCGGTAGTAGTCAAGTGCCCGCAACGAAAGACTACCGTGGCATTGCTGAAGGGAATTGTAATGAAAATTACTTTTAATACTATTGGTATCGTAAACTATCCCAAGCAAAGTCACCATCGGACTGGAGGTTACATTCGGGAAAAGCTTTAGGGTTACATTCGGGAATTTGTTTTACGAGTGTAACCTCCAAAAGGTTACAATCGATAATTTTTTTTTTTCGAATGTAAATTCCAAAAAGTAACATTAGGAAAAATAAAACAGTATACTCGGAAAAAAAGGTATATCAATCTATCGAGCGCTATGCTCTATGTTAGAATCTACTTAATCAAGTTATCAAAGGAATCTAGTTAGTTCTTGTGTGCATAAAATATGTACAGGATCCTGAACAAAGCATGAGCACATCAAAGATGCTGAGAATACATCAAAATGTCCCTATACCTTCTTTTTATGTCATGACACACCAAGAACAGTATAATTAAGTATCGATATTTTAAAAAAAAAATAAAGAAAAAAAATAGGCTATCAGCGGGAATCGAACCCGGGTCGTTGCGTTAGTAGTCAAGTGCCCGCAACGAAAGACTAACGTTTCATTGCTGAAGGGAATCGTAATGAAAATTACTTTTAATACTATTGGTATCGTAAACTATCCCAAGCAAAGTCAACATCGGACTGGAGGTTGCATTCGGGAAAAGCTTCAGGGTTACATTCGGGAATTTGTTTTACGAGTGTAACCTCCAAAAGGTTACAATCAATAATTTTTTTTCCGAATGTAAATTCCAAAAAGTAACATTAGGAAAAATAAAACAGTATACTCGGAAAAAAGGTATATCAATCTATCGAGCGCTATGCTCTTTGTTAGAATCTACTTAATCAAGTTATCCAAGGAATCTAGTTAGTTCTTTTGCGCATAAAATATGTACAGGATCCTGAACAAAGCATGAGCACATCAAAGATGCTGAGAGTACATAAAAATGTCCCTATACCTTCTTTTTATGTCATGACACACCAAGAACAGTATAATTAAGTATCGATATTTAAAAAAAAAATAAAGAAAAAAAAATAGGCTATCAGCGGGAATCGAACCCGGGTCGCTGCGGTAGTAGTCAAGTGCCCGCAACGAAAGACTAACGTGGCATTGCTGAAGGGAATTGTAATGAAAATTACTTTTAATACTATTGGTATCGTAAACTATCCCAAGCAAAGTCACCATCGGACTAGAGGTTACATTCGGGAAAAGCTTTAGGGTTACATTCGGGAATTTGTTTTACGAGTGTAACCTCCAAAAGGTTACAATCGATAATTTTTTTTTCCGAATGTAAATTCCAAAAAGTAACATTAGGAAAAATAAAACAGTATACTCGGAAAGAAAGGTATATCAATCTATCGAGCGCTATGCTCTATGTTAGAATCTACTTAATCAAGTTATCAAAGGAATCTAGTTAGTTCTTGTGTGCATAAAATATGTACAGGATCCTGAACAAAGCATGAGCACATCAAAGATGCTGAGAGTACATCAAAATGTCCCTATACCTTCTTTTTATGTCATGACACACCAAGAACAGTATAATTAAGTATCGATATTTAAAAAAAAAAAAGAAAGAAAAAAAAAATAGGCTATCAGCGGGATTCGAACCCGGGTCGCTGCGTTAGTAGTCAAGTGCCCGCAACGAAAGGCTAACGTGGCATTGCTGAAGGGAATTGTAATGAAAATTACTTTTAATACTATTGGTATCGTAAACTATCCCAAGCAAAGTCACCATCGGACTGGAGGTTACATTCGGGAAAAGCTTCAGGGTTACATTCGGGAATTTGTTTTACGAGTGTAACCTCCAAAAGGTTACAATCGATAATTTTTTTTCCGAATGTAAATTCCAAAAAGTAACATTAGGAAAAATAAAACAGTATACTCGGAAAAAAGGTATATCAATCTATCGAGCGCTATGCTCTATGTTAGAATCTACTTAATCAAGTTATCAAAGGAATCTAGTTAGTTCTTGTGTGCATAAAATATGTACAGGATCCTGAACAAAGCATGAGCACATCAAAGATGCTGAGAGTACATAAAAATGTCCCTATACCTTCTTTTTATGTCATGACACACCAAGAACAGTATAATTAAGTATCGATATTTAAAAAAAAAAAAGAAAGAAAAAAAAATAGGCTATCAGCGGGATTCGAACCCGGGTCGCTGCGTTAGTAGTCAAGTGCCCGCAACGAAAGGCTAACGTGGCATTGCTGAAGGGAATTGTAATGAAAATTACTTTTAATACTATTGGTATCGTAAACTATCCCAAGCAAAGTCACCATCGGACTGGAGGTTACATTCGGGAAAAGCTTCAGGGTTACATTCGGGAATTTGTTTTACGAGTGTAACCTCCAAAAGGTTACAATCGATAATTTTTTTTCCGAATGTAAATTCCAAAAAGTAACATTAGGAAAAATAAAACAGTATACTCGGAAAAAAGGTATATAAATCTATCGAGCGCTATGCTCTATGTTAGAATCTACTTAATCAAGTCATCCAAGAAATCTAGTTAGTTCTTGTGTGCATAAAATATGTGCAGGATCCTGAACAAAGCATGAGCACATCAAAGATGCTGAGAGTACATAAAAATGTCCCTATACCTTCTTTTTATGTCATGACACACCAAGAACAGTATAATTAAGTATCGATATTTAAAAAAAAAAAAATAAAGAAAAAAAAATAGGCTATCAGCGGGAATCGAACCCGGGTCGCTGCGTTAGTAGTCAAGTGCCCGCAACGAAAGACTAACGTGGCATTGCTGAAGGGAATTGTAATGAAAATTACTTTTAATACTATTGGTATCGTAAACTATCCCAAGCAAAGTCACCATCGGACTGGAGGTTACATTCGGGAAAAGCTTCAGGGTTACATTCGGGAATTTGTTTTACGAGTGTAACCTCCAAAAGGTTACAATCGATAATTTTTTTTCCGAATGTAAATTCCAAAAAGTAACATTAGGAAAAATAAAACAGTATACTCGGAAAAAAGGTATATCAATCTATCGAGCGCTATGCTCTATGTTACAATCTACTTAATCAAGTTATCCAAGGAATCTAGTTAGTTCTTGTATTCATAAAATATGTACAGGATCCTGAACAAAGCATGAGCACATCAAAGATTCTGAGAGTACATAAAAATGTCCCTATACCTTCTTTTTATGTCATGACACACCAAGAACAGTATAATTAAGTATCGATATTTAAAAAAAAAAAATAAAGAAAAAAAAATAGGCTATCAGCGGGAATCGAACCCGGGTCGCTGCGTTAGTAGTCAAGTGCCCGCAACGAAAGACTAACGTGGCATTGCTGAAGGGAATTGTAATGAAAATTACTTTTAATACTATTGGTATCGTAAACTATCCCAAGCAAAGTCACCATCGGACTGGAGGTTACATTCGGGAAAAGCTTCAGGGTTACATTCGGGAATTTGTTTTACGAGTGTAACCTCCAAAAGGTTACAATCGATAATTTTTTTTCCGAATGTAAATTCCAAAAAGTAACATTAGGAAAAATAAAACAGTATACTCGGAAAAAAGGTATATAAATCTATCGAGCGCTATGCTCTATTTTAGAATCTACTTAATCAAGTCATCCAAGAAATCTAGTTAGTTCTTGTGTGCATAAAATATGTGCAGGATCCTGAACAAAGCATGAGCACATCAAAGATGCTGAGAGTACATAAAAATGTCCCTATACCTTCTTTTTATGTCATGAGACACCAAGAACAGTATAATTAAGTATCGATATTTAAAAAAAAATAAAGAAAAAAAAATAGGCTATCAGCGGGAATCGAACCCGGGTCGCTGCGTTAGTAGTCAAGTGCCCGCAACGAAACACTAACGTGGCATTGCTGAAGGGAATTGTAATGAAAATTACTTTTAATACTATTGGTATCGTAAACTATCCCAAGCAAAGTCACCATCGGACTGGAGGTTACATTCGGGAAAAGCTTCAGGGTTACATTCGGGACTTTGTTTTACGAGTAACCTCCAAAAGGTTACAATCGTTAATTTTTTTTCCGAATGTAAATTCCAAAAAGTAACATTAGGAAAATAAAACAGTATACTCGGTAAAAAAGGTATATCAATCTATCGAGCGCTATGCTCTATGTTAGAATCTACTTAATCAAGTTATCCAAGGAATCTAGTTAGTTCTTGTGTGCATAAAATATGTACAGGATCCTGAACAAAGCATGAGCACATCAAAGATGCTGAGAGTACATAAAAATGTCCCTATACCTTCTTTTTATGTCATGACACACCAAGAACAGTATAATTAAGTATCGATATTTAAAAAAAAATAAAGAAAAAAAATAGGCTATCAGCGGGAATCGAACCCGGGTCGCTGCGGTAGTAGTCAAGTGCCCGCAACGAAAGACTAACGTGGCATTGCTGAAGGGAATTGTAATGAAAATTACTTTTAATACTATTGGTATCGTAAACTATCCCAAGCAAAGTCACCATCGGACTGGAGGTTACATTCGGGAAAAGCTTCAGGGTTACATTCGGGAATTTGTTTTACGAGTGTAACCTCCAAAAGGTTACAATCAATAATTTTTTTCCGAATGTAAATTCCAAAAAGTAACATTAGGAAAAATAAAACAGTATACTCGGAAAAAAAAGTATATCAATCTATCGAGCGCTATGCTCTATGTTAGAATCTACTTAATCAAGTTTTCCAAGGAATCTAGTTAGTTCTTGTGTGCATAAAATATGTACAGGATCCTGAACAAAGCATGAGCACATCAAAGATGCTGAGAGTACATAAAAATGTCCCTATACCTTCTTTTTATGTCATGACACACCAAGAACAGTATAATTAAGTATCGATATTTAAAAAAAAATAATAAAGAAAAACAAAATAGGCTATCAGCGGGAATCGAACCCGGGTCGCTGCGTTAGTAGTCAAGTGCCCGCAACGAAAGACTAACGTGGCATTGATGAAGGGAATTGTAATGAAAATTACTTTTAATACTATTGGTATCGTAAACTATCCCAAGCAAAGTCACCATCGGACTGGAGGTTACATTCGGGAAAAGCTTTAGGGTTACATTCGGGAATTTGTTTTACGAGTGTAACCTCCAAAAGGTTACAATCGATAATTTTTTTTCCGAATGTAAATTCCAAAAAGTAACATTAGGAAAAATAAAACAGTATACTCGGAAAAAAAGGTATATCAATCTATCGAGCGCTATGCTCTATGTTAGAATCTACTTAATCAAGTTATCCAAGGAATCTAGTTAGTTCTTGTGTGCATAAAATATGTACAGGATCCTGAACAAAGCATGAGCACATCAAAGATGCTGAGAGTACATCAAAATGTCCCTATACCTTCTTTTTATGTCATGACACACCAAGAACAGTATAATTAAGTATCGATATTTAAAAAAAAAAATAAAGAAAAAAAAATAGGCTATCAGCGGGAATCGAACCCGGGTCGTTTCGTTAGTAGTCAAGTGCCCGCAACGAAAGACTAACGTGGCATTGCTGAAGGGAATCGTAATGAAAATTACTTTTAATACTATTGGTATCGTAAACTATCCCAAGCAAAGTCAACATCGGACTGGAGGTTACATTCGGGAAAAGCTTCAGGGTTACATTCGGGAATTTGTTTTACGAGTGTAACCTCCAAAAGGTTACAATCAATAATTTTTTTTCCGAATGTAAATTCCAAAAAGTAACATTAGGAAAAATAAAACAGTATACTCGGAAAAAAAGGTATATCAATCTATCGAGCGCTATGCTCTATGTTAGAATCTACTTAATCAAGTTATCCAAGGAATCTAGTTAGTTCTTGTGTGCATAAAATATGTACAGGATCCTGAACAAAGCATGAGCACATCAAAGATGCTGAGAGTACATAAAAATGTCCCTATACCTTCTTTTTATGTCATGACAAACCAAGAACAGTATAATTAAGTATCGATATTTAAAAAAAAAAAAATAAAGAAAAAAAAATAGGCTATCATCGGGAATCGAACCCGGGTCGCTGCGTTAGTAGTCAAGTGCCCGCAACGAAAGACTAACGTGGCATTGCTGAAGGGAATTGTAATGAAAACTACTTTTTAATACTATTGGTATCGTAAACTATCCCAAGCAAAGTCACCATCGGACTGGAGGTTACATTCGGGAAAAGCTTCAGGGTTACATTCGGGAATTTGTTTTACGAGTGTAACCTCCAAAAGGTTACAATCAATAATTTTTTTCCGAATGTAAATTCCAAAAAGTAACATTAGGAAAAATAAAACAGTATACTCGGAAAAAAAAGTATATCAATCTATCGAGCGCTATGCTCTATGTTAGAATCTACTTAATCAAGTTTTCCAAGGAATCTAGTTAGTTCTTGTGTGCATAAAATATTTACAGGATCCTGAACAAAGCATGAGCACATCAAAGATGCTGAGAGTACATACAAATGTCCCTATACCTTCTTTTTATGTCATGACACACCAAGAACAGTATAATTAAGTATCGCTATTTTAAAAAAAATAAAGAAAAAAATAGGCTATCAGCGGGAATCGAACCCGGGTCGCTGCGGTAGTAGTCAAGTGCCCGCAACGAAAGACTAACGTGGCATTGCTGAAGGGAATTGTAATGAAAATTACTTTTAATACTATTGGTATCGTAAACTATCCCAAGCAAAGTCACCATCGGATTGGAGGTTACATTCGGGAAAAGCTTAAGGGTTACATTCGGGACTTTGTTTTACGAGTGTAACCTCCAAAAGGTTACAATCAATAATTTTTTTCCGAATGTAAATTCCAAAAAGTAACATTAAGAAAAATAAAACAGTATACTCGGAAAAAAAGGTATATCAATCTATCGAGCGCTATGCTCTATGTTAGAATCTACTTAATCAAGTTATCCAAGGAATCTAGTTAGTTCTTGTGTGCATAAAATATGTACAGGATCCTGAACAAAGCATGAGCACATCAAAGATGCTGAGAGTACATAAAAATGTCCCTATACCTTCTTTTTATGTCATGACACACCAAGAACAGTATAATTAAGTATCGATATTTAAAAAAAAATAATAAAGAAAAACAAAATAGGCTATCAGCGGGAATCGAACCCGGGTCGCTGCGTTAGTAGTCAAGTGCCCGCAACGAAACACTAACGTGGCATTGCTGAAGGGAATTGTAATGAAAATTACTTTTAATACTATTGGTATCGTAAACTATCCCAAGCAAAGTCACCATCGGACTGGAGGTTACATTCGGGAAAAGCTTCAGGGTTACATTCGGGACTTTGTTTTACGAGTAACCTCCAAAAGGTTACAATCGTTAATTTTTTTTCCGAATGTAAATTCCAAAAAGTAACATTAGGAAAATAAAACAGTATACTCGGTAAAAAAGGTATATCAATCTATCGAGCGCTATGCTCTATGTTAGAATCTACTTAATCAAGTTATCCAAGGAATCTAGTTAGTTCTTGTGTGCATAAAATATGTACAGGATCCTGAACAAAGCATGAGCACATCAAAGATGCTGAGAGTACATCAAAATGTCCCTATACCTTCTTTTTATGTCATGACACACCAAGAACAGTATAATTAAGTATCGATATTTAAAAAAAAAAAAGAAAGAAAAAAAAATAGGCTATCAGCGGGATTCGAACCCGGGTCGCTGCGTTAGTAGTCAAGTGCCCGCAACGAAAGGCTAACGTGGCATTGCTGAAGGGAATTGTAATGAAAATTACTTTTAATACTATTGGTATCGTAAACTATCCCAAGCAAAGTCACCATCGGACTGGAGGTTACATTCGGGAAAAGCTTCAGGGTTACATTCGGGAATTTGTTTTACGAGTGTAACCTCCAAAAGGTTACAATCGATAATTTTTTTTCCGAATGTAAATTCCAAAAAGTAACATTAGGAAAAATAAAACAGTATACTCGGAAAAAAGGTATATCAATCTATCGAGCGCTATGCTCTATGTTAGAATCTACTTAATCAAGTTATCAAAGGAATCTAGTTAGTTCTTGTGTGCATAAAATATGTACAGGATCCTGAACAAAGCATGAGCACATCAAAGATGCTGAGAGTACATAAAAATGTCCCTATACCTTCTTTTTATGTCATGACACACCAAGAACAGTATAATTAAGTATCGATATTTAAAAAAAAAAAAGAAAGAAAAAAAAATAGGCTATCAGCGGGATTCGAACCCGGTTCGCTGCGTTAGTAGTCAAGTGCCTGCAACGAAAGGCTAACGTGGCATTGCTGAAGGGAATTGTAATGAAAATTACTTTTAATACTATTGGTATCGTAAACTATCCCAAGCAAAGTCACCATCGGACTGGAGGTTACATTCGGGAAAAGCTTCAGGGTTACATTCGGGAATTTGTTTTACGAGTGTAACCTCCAAAAGGTTACAATCGATAATTTTTTTTCCGAATGTAAATTCCAAAAAGTAACATTAGGAAAAATAAAACAGTATACTCGGAAAAAAGGTATATAAATCTATCGAGCGCTATGCTCTATGTTAGAATCTACTTAATCAAGTCATCCAAGAAATCTAGTTAGTTCTTGTGTGCATAAAATATGTGCAGGATCCTGAACAAAGCATGAGCACATCAAAGATGCTGAGAGTACATAAAAATGTCCCTATACCTTCTTTTTATGTCATGACACACAAAGAACAGTATAATTAAGTATCGATATTTAAAAAAAAAAAAATAAAGAAAAAAAATTGGCTATCAGCGGGATTCGAACCCGGGTCGCTGCGTTAGTAGTCAAGTGCCCGCAACGAAACACTAACGTGGCATTGCTGAAGGGAATTGTAATGAAAATTACTTTTAATACTATTGGTATCGTAAACTATCCCAAGCAAAGTCACCATCGGACTGGAGGTTACATTCGGGAAAAGCTTCAGGGTTACATTCGGGAATTTGTTTTACGAGTGTAACCTCCAAAAGGTTACAATCGATAATTTTTTTTCCGAATGTAAATTCCAAAAAGTAACATTAGGAAAAATAAAACAGTATACTCGGTAAAAAAGGTATATCAATCTATCGAGCGCTATGCTCTATGTTAGAATCTACTTAATCAAGTTATCCAAGGAATCTAGTTAGTTCTTGTGTGCATAAAATATGTACAGGATCCTGAACAAAGCATGAGCACATCAAAGATGCTGAGAGTACATAAAAATGTCACTATACCTTCTTTTTATGTCATGACACACCAAGAACAGTATAATTAAGTATCGATATTTAAAAAAAAAAAAATAAAGAAAAAAAAATAGGCTATCAGCGGGAATCGAACCCGGGTCGCTGCGTTAGTAGTCAAGTGCCCGCAACGAAAGACTAACGTGGCATTGCTGAAGGGAATTGTAATGAAAATTACTTTTAATACTATTGGTATCGTAAACTATCCCAAGCAAAGTTACCATCGGACTGGAGGTTACATTCGGGAAAAGCTTCAGGGTTACATTCGGGAATTTGTTTTACGAGTGTAACCTCCAAAAGGTTACAATCGATAATTTTTTTTCCGAATGTAAATTCCAAAAAGTAACATTAGGAAAAATAAAACAGTATACTCGGAAAAAAGGTATATCAATCTATCGAGCGCTATGCTCTATGTTAGAATCTACTTAATCAAGTTATTCAAGGAATCTAGTTAGTTCTTGTGTTCATAAAATATGTACAGGATCCTGAACAAAGCATGAGCACATCAAAGATTCTGAGAGTACATAAAAATGTCCCTATACCTTCTTTTTATGTCATGACACACCAAGAACAGTATAATTAAGTATCGATATTTAAAAAAAAAAAATAAAGAAAAAAAAATAGGCTATCAGCGGGAATCGAACCCGGGTCGCTGCGTTAGTAGTCAAGTGCCCGCAACGAAAGACTAACGTGGCATTGCTGAAGGGAATTGTAATGAAAATTACTTTTAATACTATTGGTATCGTAAACTATCCCAAGCAAAGTCACCATCGGACTGGAGGTTACATTCGGGAAAAGCTTCAGGGTTACATTCGGGAATTTGTTTTACGAGTGTAACCTCCAAAAGGTTACAATCGATAATTTTTTTTCCGAATGTAAATTCCAAAAAGTAACATTAGGAAAAATAAAACAGTATACTCGGAAAAAAGGTATATAAATCTATCGAGCGCTATGCTCTATGTTAGAATCTACTTAATCAAGTTATCCAAGGAATCTAGTTAGTTCTTGTGTGCATAAAATATGTGCAGGATCCTGAACAAAGCATGAGCACATCAAAGATGCTGAGAGTACATAAAAATGTCCCTATACCTTCTTTTTATGTCATGAGACACCAAGAACAGTATAATTAAGTATCGATATTTAAAAAAAAATAAAGAAAAAAAAATAGGCTATCAGCGGGAATCGAACCCGGGTCGCTGCGTTAGTAGTCAAGTGCCCGCAACGAAAGACTAACGTGGCATTGCTGAAGGGAATTGTAATGAAAATTACTTTTAATACTATTGGTATCGTAAACTATCCCAAGCAAAGTCACCATCGGACTGGAGGTTACATTCGGGAAAAGCTTCAGGGTTACATTCGGGACTTTGTTTTACGAGTAACCTCCAAAAGGTTACAATCGTTAATTTTTTTTCCGAATGTAAATTCCAAAAAGTAACATTAGGAAAATAAAACAGTATACTCGGTAAAAAAGGTATATCAATCTATCGAGCGCTATGCTCTATGTTAGAATCTACTTAATCAAGTTATCCAAGGAATCTAGTTAGTTCTTGTGTGCATAAAATATGTACAGGATCCTGAACAAAGCATGAGCACATCAAAGATGCTGAGAGTACATAAAAATGTCCCTATACCTTCTTTTTATGTCATGACACACCAAGAACAGTATAATTAAGTATCGATATTTAAAAAAAAATAAAGAAAAAAAATAGGCTATCAGCGGGAATCGAACCCGGGTCGCTGCGGTAGTAGTCAAGTGCCCGCAACGAAAGACTAACGTGGCATTGCTGAAGGGAATTGTAATGAAAATTACTTTTAATACTATTGGTATCGTAAACTATCCCAAGCAAAGTCACCATCGGACTGGAGGTTACATTCGGGAAAAGCTTCAGGGTTACATTCGGGAATTTGTTTTACGAGTGTAACCTCCAAAAGGTTACAATCAATAATTTTTTTCCGAATGTAAATTCCAAAAAGTAACATTAGGAAAAATAAAACAGTATACTCGGAAAAAAAAGTATATCAATCTATCGAGCGCTATGCTCTATGTTAGAATCTACTTAATCAAGTTTTCCAAGGAATCTAGTTAGTTCTTGTGTGCATAAAATATGTACAGGATCCTGAACAAAGCATGAGCACATCAAAGATGCTGAGAGTACATAAAAATGTCCCTATACCTTCTTTTTATGTCATGACACACCAAGAACAGTATAATTAAGTATCGATATTTAAAAAAAAATAATAAAGAAAAACAAAATAGGCTATCAGCGGGAATCGAACCCGGGTCGCTGCGTTAGTAGTCAAGTGCCCGCAACGAAAGACTAACGTGGCATTGATGAAGGGAATTGTAATGAAAATTACTTTTAATACTATTGGTATCGTAAACTATCCCAAGCAAAGTCACCATCGGACTGGAGGTTACATTCGGGAAAAGCTTTAGGGTTACATTCGGGAATTTGTTTTACGAGTGTAACCTCCAAAAGGTTACAATCGATAATTTTTTTTCCGAATGTAAATTCCAAAAAGTAACATTAGGAAAAATAAAACAGTATACTCGGAAAAAAAGGTATATAAATCTATCGAGCGCTATGCTCTATGTTAGAATCTACTTAATCAAGTTATCCAAGGAATCTAGTTAGTTCTTGTGTTCATAAAATATGTACAGGATCCTGAACAAAGCATGAGCACATCAAAGATGCTGAGAGTACATCAAAATGTCCCTATACCTTCTTTTTATGTCATGACACACCAAGAACAGTATAATTAAGTATCGATATTTAAAAAAAAAAATAAAGAAAAAAAAATAGGCTATCAGCGGGAATCGAACCCGGGTCGTTTCGTTAGTAGTCAAGTGCCCGCAACGAAAGACTAACGTGGCATTGCTGAAGGGAATCGTAATGAAAATTACTTTTAATACTATTGGTATCGTAAACTATCCCAAGCAAAGTCAACATCGGACTGGAGGTTACATTCGGGAAAAGCTTCAGGGTTACATTCGGGAATTTGTTTTACGAGTGTAACCTCCAAAAGGTTACAATCAATAATTTTTTTTCCGAATGTAAATTCCAAAAAGTAACATTAGGAAAAATAAAACAGTATACTCGGAAAAAAAGGTATATCAATCTATCGAGCGCTATGCTCTATGTTAGAATCTACTTAATCAAGTTATCCAAGGAATCTAGTTAGTTCTTGTGTGCATAAAATATGTACAGGATCCTGAACAAAGCATGAGCACATCAAAGATGCTGAGAGTACATAAAAATGTCCCTATACCTTCTTTTTATGTCATGACAAACCAAGAACAGTATAATTAAGTATCGATATTTAAAAAAAAAAAATAAAGAAAAAAAAATAGGCTATCATCGGGAATCGAACCCGGGTCGCTGCGTTAGTAGTCAAGTGCCCGCAACGAAAGACTAACGTGGCATTGCTGAAGGGAATTGTAATGAAAACTACTTTTTAATACTATTGGTATCGTAAACTATCCCAAGCAAAGTCACCATCGGACTGGAGGTTACATTCGGGAAAAGCTTCAGGGTTACATTCGGGAATTTGTTTTACGAGTGTAACCTCCAAAAGGTTACAATCAATAATTTTTTTCCGAATGTAAATTCCAAAAAGTAACATTAGGAAAAATAAAACAGTATACTCGGAAAAAAAAGTATATCAATCTATCGAGCGCTATGCTCTATGTTAGAATCTACTTAATCAAGTTTTCCAAGGAATCTAGTTAGTTCTTGTGTGCATAAAATATTTACAGGATCCTGAACAAAGCATGAGCACATCAAAGATGCTGAGAGTACATACAAATGTCCCTATACCTTCTTTTTATGTCATGACACACCAAGAACAGTATAATTAAGTATCGCTATTTTAAAAAAAATAAAGAAAAAAATAGGCTATCAGCGGGAATCGAACCCGGGTCGCTGCGGTAGTAGTCAAGTGCCCGCAACGAAAGACTAACGTGGCATTGCTGAAGGGAATTGTAATGAAAATTACTTTTAATACTATTGGTATCGTAAACTATCCCAAGCAAAGTCACCATCGGATTGGAGGTTACATTCGGGAAAAGCTTAAGGGTTACATTCGGGAAATAGTTTTACGAGTGTAACCTCCAAAAGGTTACAATCGATAATTTTTTTTTCCGAATGTAAATTCCAAAAAGTAACATTAGGAAAAATAAAACAGTATACTCGGAAAAAAAGGTATATCAATCTATCGAGCGCTATGCTCTATGTTAGAATCTACTTGATCAAGTTATCCAAGGAATCTAGTTAGTTCTTGTGTGCATAAAATATGTACAGGATCCTGAACAAAGCATGAGCACATCAAAGATGCTGAGAGTACATAAAAATGTCCCTATACCTTCTTTTTATGTCATGACACACCAAGAACAGTATAATTAAGTATCGATATTTAAAAAAAAATAAAGAAAAAAAATAGGCTATCAGCGGGAATCGAACCCGGGTCGCTGCGGTAGTAGTCAAGTGCCCGCAACGAAAGACTAACGTGGCATTGCTGAAGGGAATTGTAATGAAAATTACTTTTAATACTATTGGTATCGTAAACTATCCCAAGCAAAGTCACCATCGGACTGGAGGTTACATTCGGGAAAAGCTTTAGGGTTACATTCGGGAATTTGTTTTACGAGTGTAACCTCCAAAAGGTTACAATCGATAATTTTTTTTTCCGAATGTAAATTCCAAAAAGTAACATTAGGAAAAATAAAACAGTATACTCGGAAAAAAAGGTATATCAATCTATCGAGCGCTATGCTCTATGTTAGAATCTACTTAATCAAGTTATCAAAGGAATCTAGTTAGTTCTTGTGTGCATAAAATATGTACAGGATCCTGAACAAAGCATGAGCACATCAAAGATGCTGAGAGTACATAAAAATGTCCCTATACCTTCTTTTTATGTCATGACACACCAAGAACAGTATAATTAAGTATCGATATTTTAAAAAAAAAATAAAGAAAAAAAATAGGCTATCAGCGGGAATCGAACCCGGGTCGCTGCGTTAGTAGTCAAGTGCCCGCAACGAAAGACTAACGTTTCATTGCTGAAGGGAATCGTAATGAAAATTACTTTTAATACTATTGGTATCGTAAACTATCCCAAGCAAAGTCAACATCGGACTGGAGGTTGCATTCGGGAAAAGCTTCAGGGTTACATTCGGGAATTTGTTTTACGAGTGTAACCTCCAAAAGGTTACAATCAATAATTTTTTTTCCGAATGTAAATTCCAAAAAGTAACATTAGGAAAAATAAAACAGTATACTCGGAAAAAAGGTATATCAATCTATCGAGCGCTATGCTCTTTGTTAGAATCTACTTAATCAAGTTATCCAAGGAATCTAGTTAGTTCTTGTGCGCATAAAATATGTACAGGATCCTGAACAAAGCATGAGCACATCAAAGATGCTGAGAGTACATAAAAATGTCCCTATACCTTCTTTTTATGTCATGACACACCAAGAACAGTATAATTAAGTATCGATATTTAAAAAAAAAATAAAGAAAAAAAATAGGCTATCAGCGGGAATCGAACCCGGGTCGCTGCGGTAGTAGTCAAGTGCCCGCAACGAAAGACTAACGTGGCATTGCTGAAGGGAATTGTAATGAAAATTACTTTTAATACTATTGGTATCGTAAACTATCCCAAGCAAAGTCACCATCGGACTAGAGGTTACATTCGGGAAAAGCTTTAGGGTTACATTCGGGAATTTGTTTTACGAGTGTAACCTCCAAAAGGTTACAATCGATAATTTTTTTTTCCGAATGTAAATTCCAAAAAGTAACATTAGGAAAAATAAAACAGTATACTCGGAAAAAAAGGTATATCAATCTATCGAGCGCTATGCTCTATGTTAGAATCTACTTAATCAAGTTATCAAAGGAATCTAGTTAGTTCTTGTGTGCATAAAATATGTACAGGATCCTGAACAAAGCATGAGCACATCAAAGATGCTGAGAGTACATCAAAATGTCCCTATACCTTCTTTTTATGTCATGACACACCAAGAACAGTATAATTAAGTATCGATATTTAAAAAAAAAAAAGAAAGAAAAAAAAATAGGCTATCAGCGGGATTCGAACCCGGGTCGCTGCGTTAGTAGTCAAGTGCCCGCAACGAAAGGCTAACGTGGCATTGCTGAAGGGAATTGTAATGAAAATTACTTTTAATACTATTGGTATCGTAAACTATCCCAAGCAAAGTCACCATCGGACTGGAGGTTACATTCGGGAAAAGCTTCAGGGTTACATTCGGGAATTTGTTTTACGAGTGTAACCTCCAAAAGGTTACAATCGATAATTTTTTTTCCGAATGTAAATTCCAAAAAGTAACATTAGGAAAAATAAAACAGTATACTCGGAAAAAAGGTATATCAATCTATCGAGCGCTATGCTCTATGTTAGAATCTACTTAATCAAGTTATCCAAGGAATCTAGTTAGTTCTTGTGTGCATAAAATATGTACAGGATCCTGAACAAAGCATGAGCACATCAAAGATTCTGAGAGTACATAAAAATGTCCCTATACCTTCTTTTTATGTCATGACACACCAAGAACAGTATAATTAAGTATCGATATTTAAAAAAAAAAAAAAATAAAGAAAAAAAAATAGGCTATCAGCGGGAATCGAACCCGGGTCGCTGCGTTAGTAGTCAAGTGCCCGCAACGAAAGACTAACGTGGCATTGCTGAAGGGAATTGTAATGAAAATTACTTTTAATACTATTGGTATCCTAAACTATCCCAAGCAAAGTCACCATCGGACTGGAGGTTACATTCGGGAAAAGCTTCAGGGTTACATTCGGGAATTTGTTTTACGAGTGTAACCTCCAAAAGGTTACAATCGATAATTTTTTTTCCGAATGTAAATTCCAAAAAGTAACATTAGGAAAAATAAAACAGTATACTCGGAAAAAAGGTATATCAATCTATCGAGCGCTATGCTCTATGTTAGAATCTACTTAATCAAGTTATCCAAGGAATCTAGTTAGTTCTTGTGTGCATAAAATATGTACAGGATCCTGAACAAAGCATGAGCACATCAAAGATTCTGAGAGTACATAAAAATGTCCCTATACCTTCTTTTTATGTCATGACACACCAAGAACAGTATAATTAAGTATCGATATTTAAAAAAAAAAAAAATAAAGAAAAAAAAATAGGCTATCAGCGGGAATCGAACCCGGGTCGCTGCGTTAGTAGTCAAGTGCCCGCAAAGAAAGACTAACGTGGCATTGCTGAAGGGAATTGTAATGAAAATTACTTTTAATACTATTGGTATCGTAAACTATCCCAAGCAAAGTCACCATCGGACTGGAGGTTACATTCGGGAAAAGCTTCAGGGTTACATTCGGGAATTTGTTTTACGAGTGTAACCTCCAAAAGGTTACAATCGATAATTTTTTTTCCGAATGTAAATTCCAAAAAGTAACATTAGGAAAAATAAAACAGTATACTCGGAAAAAAGGTATATAAATCTATCGAGCGCTATGCTCTATGTTAGAATCTACTTAATCAAGTCATCCAAGAAATCTAGTTAGTTCTTGTGTGCATAAAATATGTGCAGGATCCTGAACAAAGCATGAGCACATCAAAGATGCTGAGAGTACATAAAAATGTCCCTATACCTTCTTTTTATGTCATGACACACCAAGAACAGTATAATTAAGTATCGATATTTAAAAAAAAATAAAGAAAAAAA
The DNA here is from genome assembly GCF_932526225.1 of Nematostella vectensis. Lineage (NCBI taxonomy): Eukaryota > Metazoa > Cnidaria > Anthozoa > Actiniaria > Edwardsiidae > Nematostella > Nematostella vectensis. The sequence goes on from NC_064045.1 coordinate 15,879,088, forward strand.
AATAGGCTATCAGCGGGAATCGAACCCGGGTCGCTGCGTTAGTAGTCAAGTGCCCGCAACGAAAGACTAACGTGGCATTGCTGAAGGGAATTGTAATGAAAATTACTTTTAATACTATTGGTATCGTAAACTATCCCAAGCAAAGTCACCATCGGACTGGAGGTTACATTCGGGAAAAGCTTCAGGGTTACATTCGGGAATTTGTTTTACGAGTGTAACCTCCAAAAGGTTACAATCGATAATTTTTTTTCCGAATGTAAATTCCAAAAAGTAACATTAGGAAAAATAAAACAGTATACTCGGAAAAAAGGTATATCAATCTATCGAGCGCTATGCTCTATGTTAGAATCTACTTAATCAAGTTATCCAAGGAATCTAGTTAGTTCTTGTGTGCATAAAATATGTACAGGATCCTGAACAAAGCATGAGCACATCAAAGATTCTGAGAGTACATAAAAATGTCCCTATACCTTCTTTTTATGTCATGACACACCAAGAACAGTATAATTAAGTATCGATATTTAAAAAAAAAAAAAATAAAGAAAAAAAAATAGGCTATCAGCGGGAATCGAACCCGGGTCGCTGCGTTAGTAGTCAAGTGCCCGCAAAGAAAGACTAACGTGGCATTGCTGAAGGGAATTGTAATGAAAATTACTTTTAATACTATTGGTATCGTAAACTATCCCAAGCAAAGTCACCATCGGACTGGAGGTTACATTCGGGAAAAGCTTCAGGGTTACATTCGGGAATTTGTTTTACGAGTGTAACCTCCAAAAGGTTACAATCGATAATTTTTTTTCCGAATGTAAATTCCAAAAAGTAACATTAGGAAAAATAAAACAGTATACTCGGAAAAAAGGTATATAAATCTATCGAGCGCTATGCTCTATGTTAGAATCTACTTAATCAAGTCATCCAAGAAATCTAGTTAGTTCTTGTGTGCATAAAATATGTGCAGGATCCTGAACAAAGCATGAGCACATCAAAGATGCTGAGAGTACATAAAAATGTCCCTATACCTTCTTTTTATGTCATGACACACCAAGAACAGTATAATTAAGTATCGATATTTAAAAAAAAATAAAGAAAAAAAAATAGGCTATCAGCGGGAATCGAACCCGGGTCGCTGCGTTAGTAGTCAAGTGCCCGCAACGAAACACTAACGTGGCATTGCTGAAGGGAATTGTAATGAAAATTACTTTTAATACTATTGGTATCGTAAACTATCCCAAGCAAAGTCACCATCGGACTGGAGGTTACATTCGGGAAAAGCTTCAGGGTTACATTCGGGACTTTGTTTTACGAGTAACCTCCAAAAGGTTACAATCGTTAATTTTTTTTCCGAATGTAAATTCCAAAAAGTAACATTAGGAAAATAAAACAGTATACTCGGTAAAAAAGGTATATCAATCTATCGAGCGCTATGCTCTATGTTAGAATCTACTTAATCAAGTTATCCAAGGAATCTAGTTAGTTCTTGTGTGCATAAAATATGTACAGGATCCTGAACAAAGCATGAGCACATCAAAGATGCTGAGAGTACATAAAAATGTCCCTATACCTTCTTTTTATGTCATGACACACCAAGAACAGTATAATTAAGTATCGCTATTTAAAAAAAAATAAAGAAAAAAATAGGCTATCAGCGGGAATCGAACCCGGGTCGCTGCGGTAGTAGTCAAGTGCCCGCAACGGAAGACTAACGTTGCATTGCTGAAGGGAAATGTAATGAAAATTACTTTTAATACTATTGGTATCGTAAACTATCCCAAGCAAAGTCACCATCGGATTGGAGGTTACGTTCGGGAAAAGCTTCAGGGTTACATTCGGGAATTTGTTTTACGAGTGTAACCTCCAAAAGGTTACAATCGATAATTTTTTTTCCGAATGTAAATTCCAAAAAGTAACATTAGGAAAAATAAAACAGTATACTCGGAAAAAAGGTATATCAATCTATCGAGCGCTATGCTCTATGTTAGAATCTACTTAATCAAGTTATCCAAGGAATCTAGTTAGTTCTTGTGTGCATAAAATATGTACAGGATCCTGAACAAAGCATGAGCACATCAAAGATTCTGAGAGTACATAAAAATGTCCCTATACCTTCTTTTTATGTCATGACACACCAAGAACAGTATAATTAAGTATCGATATTTAAAAAAAAAAAAATAAAGAAAAAAAAATAGGCTATCAGCGGGAATCGAACCCGGGTCGCTGCGTTAGTAGTCAAGTGCCCGCAACGAAAGACTAACGTGGCATTGCTGAAGGGAATTGTAATGAAAATTACTTTTAATACTATTGGTATCCTAAACTATCCCAAGCAAAGTCACCATCGGACTGGAGGTTACATTCGGGAAAAGCTTCAGGGTTACATTCGGGAATTTGTTTTACGAGTGTAACCTCCAAAAGGTTACAATCGATAATTTTTTTCCGAATGTAAATTCCAAAAAGTAACATTAGGAAAAATAAAACAGTATACTCGGAAAAAAAGGTATATCAATCTATCGAGCGCTATGCTCTATGTTAGAATCTACTTAATCAAGTTATCCAAGGAATCTTGTTAGTTCTTGTGTGCATAAAATATGTACAGGATCCTGAACAAAGCATGAGCACATCAAAGATGCTGAGAGTACATAAAAATGTCCCTATACCTTCTTTTTATGTCATGACACACCAAGAACAGTATAATTAAGTATCGATATTTAAAAAAAGATAATAAAGAAAAACAAAATAGGCTATCAGCGGGAATCGAACCCGGGTCGCTGCGTTAGTAGTCAAGTGCCCGCAACGAAAGACTAACGTGGCATTGATGAAGGGAATTTTAATGAAAATTACTTTTAATACTATTGGTATCGTAAACTATCCCAAGCAAAGTCACCATCGGACTGGAGGTTACATTCGGGAAAAGCTTTAGGGTTACATTCGGGAATTTGTTTTACGAGTGTAACCTCCAAAAGGTTACAATCGATAATTTTTTTTCCGAATGTAAATTCCAAAAAGTAACATTAGGAAAAATAAAACAGTATACTCGGAAAAAAAGGTATATCAATCTATCGAGCGCTATGCTCTATTTTAGAATCTACTTAATCAAGTTATCCAAGGAATCTAGTTAGTTCTTGTGTGCATAAAATATGTACAGGATCCGGAACAAAGCATGAGCACATCAAAGATGCTGAGAGTACATCAAAATGTCCCTATACCTTCTTTTTATGTCATGACACACCCAGAACAGTATAATTAAGTATCGATATTTAAAAAAAAAATAAAGAAAAAAAATAGGCTATCAGCGGGAATCGAACCCGGGTCGTTGCGTTTGTAGTCAAGTGCCCGCAACGAAAGACTAACGTGGCATTGCTGAAGGGAATAGTAATGAAAATTACTTTTAATACTATTGGTATCGTAAACTATCCCAAGCAAGGTCACCATCGGATTGGAGGTTACATTCGGGAAAAGCTTAAGGGTTACATTCGGGACTTTGTTTTACGAGTGTAACCTCCAAAAGGTTACAATCAATAAATTTTTTCCGAATGTAAATTCCAAAAAGTAACATTAGGAAAAATAAAACAGTATACTCGGAAAAAAAGGTATATCAATCTATCGAGCGCTATGCTCTATGTTAGAATCTACTTAATCAAGTTATCCAAGGAATCTAGTTAGTTCTTGTGTGCATAAAATATGTACAGGATCCTGAACAAAGCATGAGCACATCAAAGATGCTGAGAGTACATAAAAATGTCCCTATACCTTCTTTTTATGTCATGACACACCAAGAACAGTATAATTAAGTATCGATATTTAAAAAAAAATAATAAAGAAAAACAAAATAGGCTATCAGCGGGAATCGAACCCGGGTCGCTGCGTTAGTAGTCAAGTGCCCGCAACGAAAGACTAACGTGGCATTGATGAAGGGAATTTTAATGAAAATTACTTTTAATACTATTGGTATCGTAAACTATCCCAAGCAAAGTCACCATCGGACTGGAGGTTACATTCGGGAAAAGCTTTAGGGTTACATTCGGGAATTTGTTTTACGAGTGTAACCTCCAAAAGGTTACAATCGATAATTTTTTTTTCCGAATGTAAATTCCAAAAAGTAACATTAGGAAAAATAAAACAGTATACTCGGAAAAAAAGGTATATCAATCTATCGAGCGCTATGCTCTATTTTAGAATCTACTTAATCAAGTTATCCAAGGAATTTAGTTAGTTCTTGTGTGCATAAAATATGTACAGGATCCGGAACAAAGCATGAGCACATCAAAGATGCTGAGAGTACATCAAAATGTCCCTATACCTTCTTTTTATGTCATGACACACCCAGAACAGTATAATTAAGTATCGATATTTAAAAAAAAAAATAAAGAAAAAAAAATAGGCTATCAGCGGGAATCGAACCCGGGTCGTTGCGTTTGTAGTCAAGTGCCCGCAACGAAAGACTAACGTGGCATTGCTGAAGGGAATAGTAATGAAAATTACTTTTAATACTATTGGTATCGTAAACTATCCCAAGCAAAGTCAACATCGGACTGGAGGTTACATTCGGGAAAAGCTTCAGGGTTACATTCGGGAATTTGTTTTACGAGTGTAACCTCCAAAAGGTTACAATCAATAATTTTTTTTCCGAATGTAAATTCCAAAAAGTAACATTAGGAAAAATAAAACAGTATACTCGGAAAAAAAGGTATATCAATCTATCGAGCGCTATGCTCTATGTTAGAATCTACTTAATCAAGTTATCCAAGGAATCTAGTTAGTTCTTGTGCGCATAAAATATGTACAGGATCCTGAACAAAGCATGATCACATCAAAGATGCTGAGAGTACACAAAAATGTCCCTATACCTTCTTTTTATGTCATGACACACCAAGAACAGTATAATTAAGTATCGATATTTTAAAAAAAAAAATAAAGAAAAAAAAAATAGGCTATCAGCGGGAATCGAACCCGGGTCGCTGCGGTAGTAGTCAAGTGCCCGCAACGAAAGACTAACGTGGCATTGCTGAAGGGAATTGTAATGAAAATTACTTTTAATACTATTGGTATCGTAAACTATCCCAAGCAAAGTCACCATCGGACTGGAGGTTACATTCGGGAAAAGCTTTAGGGTTACATTCGGGAATTTGTTTTACGAGTGTAACCTCCAAAAGGTTACAATCGATAATTTTTTTTTTCCGAATGTAAATTCCAAAAAGTAACATTAGGAAAAATAAAACAGTATACTCGGAAAAAAAGGTATATCAATCTATCGAGCGCTATGCTCTATGTTAGAATCTACTTAATCAAGTTATCCAAGGAATCTAGTTAGTTCTTGTGTGCATAAAATATGTACAGGATCCTGAACAAAGCATGAGCACATTAAAGATGCTGAGAGTACATAAAAATGTCCCTATACCTTCTTTTTATGTCATGACACACCAAGATCAGTATAATTAAGTATCGATATTTAAAAAAAAAATAAAGAAAAAAAAATAGGATATCAGCGGGAATCGAACCCGGGTAGCTGCGTTAGTAGTCAAGTGCCCGCAACGAAAGACTAACGTGGCATTGCTGAAGGGAATTGTAATGAAAATTACTTTTAATACTATTGGTATCGTAAACTATCCCAAGCAAAGTCACCATCGGACTGGAGGTTACATTCGGGAAAAGCTTTAAGGTTACATTCGGGAATTTGTTTTACGAGTGTAACCTCCAAAAGGTTACAATCTATAATTTTTTTCCGAATGTAAATTCCAAAAAGTAACATTAGGAAAAATAAAACAGTATACTCGGAAAAAAAAGTATATCAATCTATCGAGCGCTATGCTCTATGTTAGAATCTACTTAATCAAGTTTTCCAAGGAATCTAGTTAGTTCTTGTGTGCATAAAATATGTACAGGATCCTGAACAAAGCATGAGCACATCAAAGATGCTGAGAGTACATAAAAATGTCCCTATACCTTCATTTTATGTCATGACACACCAAGAACAGTATAATTAAGTATCGATATTAAAAAAAAAAATAAAGAAAAAAAATAGGCTATCAGCGGGAATCGAACCCGGGTCGCTGCGGTAGTAGTCAAGTGCCCGCAACGAAAGACTAACGTGGCATTGCTGAAGGGAATTGTAATGAAAATTACTTTTAATACTATTGGTATCGTAAACTATCCCAAGCAAAGTCACCATCGGATTGGAGGTTACATTCGGGAAAAGCTTCAGGGTTACATTCGGGAATTTGTTTTACGAGTGTAACCTCCAAAAGGTTACAATCAATAATTTTTTTCCGAATGTAAATTCCAAAAAGTAACATTAGGAAAAATAAAACAGTATACTCGGAAAAAAAGGTATATCAATCTATCGAGCGCTATGCTCTATGTTAGAATCTACTTAATCAAGTTTTCCAAGGAATCTAGTTAGTTCTTGTGTGCATAAAATATGTACAGGATCCTGAACAAAGCATGAGCACATCAAAGATGCTGAGAGTACATAAAAATGTCCCTATACCTTCTTTTTATGTCATGACACACCAAGAACAGTATAATTAAGTATCGATATTTTAAAAAAAAATAAAGAAAAAAATAGGCTATCAGCGGGAATCGAACCCGGGTCGCTGCGGTAGTAGTCAAGTGCCCGCAACGAAAGACTAACGTGGCATTGCTGAAGGGAATTGTAATGAAAATTACTTTTAATACTATTGGTATCGTAAACTATCCCAAGAAAAGTCACCATCGGATTGGAGGTTACATTCGGGAAAAGCTTCAGGGTTACATTCGGGACTTTGTTTTACGAGTGTAACCTCCAAAAGGTTACAATCAATAATTTTTTTCCGAATGTAAATTCCAAAAAGTAACATTAGGAAAAATAAAACAGTATACTCGGAAAAAAAGGTATATCAATCTATCGAGCGCTATGCTCTATGTTAGAATCTACTTAATCAAGTTATCCAAGGAATCTAGTTAGTTCTTGTGTGCATAAAATATGTACAGGATCCTGAACAAAGCATGAGCACATCAAAGATGCTGAGAGTACATAAAAATGTCCCTATACCTTCTTTTTATGTCATGACACACCAAGAACAGTATAATTAAGTATCGATATTTAAAAAAAATAATAAAGAAAAACAAAATAGGCTATCAGCGGGAATCGAACCCGGATCGCTGCGTTAGTAGTCAAGTGCCCGCAACGAAAGACTAACGTGGCATTGCTGAAGGGAATTGTAATGAAAATTACTTTTAATACTATTGGTATCGTAAACTATCCCAAGCAAAGTCACCATCGGACTGGAGGTTACATTCGGGAAAAGCTTTAGGGTTACATTCGGGAATTTGTTTAACGAGTGTAACCTCCAAAAGGTTACAATCAATAATTTTTTTCCGAATGTAAATTCCAAAAAGTAACATTAGGAAAAATAAAACAGTATACTCGGAAAAAAAGGTATATCAATCTATCGAGCGCTATGCTCTATGTTAGAATCTACTTAATCAAGTTTTCCAAGGAATCTAGTTAGTTCTTGTGTGCATAAAATATGTACAGGATCCTGAACAAAGCATGAGCACATCAAAGATGCTGAGAGTACATAAAAATGTCCCTATACCTTCTTTTTATGTCATGACACACCAAGAACAGTATAATTAAGTATCGATATTTTAAAAAAAAATAAAGAAAAAAAATAGGCTATCAGCGGGAATCGAACCCGGGTCGCTGCGGTAGTAGTCAAGTGCCCGCAACGAAAGACTAACGTGGCATTGCTGAAGGGAATTGTAATGAAAATTACTTTTAATACTATTGGTATCGTAAACTATCCCAAGCAAAGTCACCATCGGACTAGAGGTTACATTCGGGAAAAGCTTCAGGGTTACATTCGGGAATTTGTTTTACGAGTGTAACCTCCAAAAGGTTACAATCAATAATTTTTTTTCCGAATGTAAATTCCAAAAAGTAACATTAGGAAAAATAAAACAGTATACTCGGAAAAAAGGTATATCAATCTATCGAGCGCTATGCTCTTTGTTAGAATCTACTTAATCAAGTTATCCAAGGAATCTAGTTAGTTCTTGTGCGCATAAAATATGTACAGGATCCTGAACAAAGCATGAGCACATCAAAGATGCTGAGAGTACATAAAAATGTCCCTATACCTTCTTTTTATGTCATGACACACCAAGAACAGTATAATTAAGTATCGATATTTAAAAAAAAAATAAAGAAAAAAAATAGGCTATCAGCGGGAATCGAACCCGGGTCGCTGCGGTAGTAGTCAAGTGCCCGCAACGAAAGACTAACGTGGCATTGCTGAAGGGAATTGTAATGAAAATTACTTTTAATACTATTGGTATCGTAAACTATCCCAAGCAAAGTCACCATCGGACTAGAGGTTACATTCGGGAAAAGCTTTAGGGTTACATTCGGGAATTTGTTTTACGAGTGTAACCTCCAAAAGGTTACAATCGATAATTTTTTTTTCCGAATGTAAATTCCAAAAAGTAACATTAGGAAAAATAAAACAGTATACTCGGAAAAAAAGGTATATCAATCTATCGAGCGCTATGCTCTATGTTAGAATCTACTTAATCAAGTTATCAAAGGAATCTAGTTAGTTCTTGTGTGCATAAAATATGTACAGGATCCTGAACAAAGCATGAGCACATCAAAGATGCTGAGAGTACATCAAAATGTCCCTATACCTTCTTTTTATGTCATGACACACCAAGAACAGTATAATTAAGTATCGATATTTAAAAAAAAAAAAGAAAGAAAAAAAAATAGGCTATCAGCGGGATTCGAACCCGGGTCGCTGCGTTAGTAGTCAAGTGCCCGCAACGAAAGGCTAACGTGGCATTGCTGAAGGGAATTGTAATGAAAATTACTTTTAATACTATTGGTATCGTAAACTATCCCAAGCAAAGTCACCATCGGACTGGAGGTTACATTCGGGAAAAGCTTCAGGGTTACATTCGGGAATTTGTTTTACGAGTGTAACCTCCAAAAGGTTACAATCGATAATTTTTTTTCCGAATGTAAATTCCAAAAAGTAACATTAGGAAAAATAAAACAGTATACTCGGAAAAAAGGTATATCAATCTATCGAGCGCTATGCTCTATGTTAGAATCTACTTAATCAAGTTATCCAAGGAATCTAGTTAGTTCTTGTGTGCATAAAATATGTACAGGATCCTGAACAAAGCATGAGCACATCAAAGATTCTGAGAGTACATAAAAATGTCCCTATACCTTCTTTTTATGTCATGACACACCAAGAACAGTATAATTAAGTATCGATATTTAAAAAAAAAAAAAAATAAAGAAAAAAAAATAGGCTATCAGCGGGAATCGAACCCGGGTCGCTGCGTTAGTAGTCAAGTGCCCGCAACGAAAGACTAACGTGGCATTGCTGAAGGGAATTGTAATGAAAATTACTTTTAATACTATTGGTATCCTAAACTATCCCAAGCAAAGTCACCATCGGACTGGAGGTTACATTCGGGAAAAGCTTCAGGGTTACATTCGGGAATTTGTTTTACGAGTGTAACCTCCAAAAGGTTACAATCGATAATTTTTTTTCCGAATGTAAATTCCAAAAAGTAACATTAGGAAAAATAAAACAGTATACTCGGAAAAAAGGTATATCAATCTATCGAGCGCTATGCTCTATGTTAGAATCTACTTAATCAAGTTATCCAAGGAATCTAGTTAGTTCTTGTGTGCATAAAATATGTACAGGATCCTGAACAAAGCATGAGCACATCAAAGATTCTGAGAGTACATAAAAATGTCCCTATACCTTCTTTTTATGTCATGACACACCAAGAACAGTATAATTAAGTATCGATATTTAAAAAAAAAAAAAATAAAGAAAAAAAAATAGGCTATCAGCGGGAATCGAACCCGGGTCGCTGCGTTAGTAGTCAATTGCCCGCAAAGAAAGACTAACGTGGCATTGCTGAAGGGAATTGTAATGAAAATTACTTTTAATACTATTGGTATCGTAAACTATCCCAAGCAAAGTCACCATCGGACTGGAGGTTACATTCGGGAAAAGCTTCAGGGTTACATTCGGGAATTTGTTTTACGAGTGTAACCTCCAAAAGGTTACAATCGATAATTTTTTTTCCGAATGTAAATTCCAAAAAGTAACATTAGGAAAAATAAAACAGTATACTCGGAAAAAAGGTATATAAATCTATCGAGCGCTATGCTCTATGTTAGAATCTACTTAATCAAGTCATCCAAGAAATCTAGTTAGTTCTTGTGTGCATAAAATATGTGCAGGATCCTGAACAAAGCATGAGCACATCAAAGATGCTGAGAGTACATAAAAATGTCCCTATACCTTCTTTTTATGTCATGACACACCAAGAACAGTATAATTAAGTATCGATATTTAAAAAAAAATAAAGAAAAAAAAATAGGCTATCAGCGGGAATCGAACCCGGGTCGCTGCGTTAGTAGTCAAGTGCCCGCAACGAAACACTAACGTGGCATTGCTGAAGGGAATTGTAATGAAAATTACTTTTAATACTATTGGTATCGTAAACTATCCCAAGCAAAGTCACCATCGGACTGGAGGTTACATTCGGGAAAAGCTTCAGGGTTACATTCGGGACTTTGTTTTACGAGTAACCTCCAAAAGGTTACAATCGTTAATTTTTTTTCCGAATGTAAATTCCAAAAAGTAACATTAGGAAAATAAAACAGTATACTCGGTAAAAAAGGTATATCAATCTATCGAGCGCTATGCTCTATGTTAGAATCTACTTAATCAAGTTATCCAAGGAATCTAGTTAGTTCTTGTGTGCATAAAATATGTACAGGATCCTGAACAAAGCATGAGCACATCAAAGATGCTGAGAGTACATAAAAATGTCCCTATACCTTCTTTTTATGTCATGACACACCAAGAACAGTATAATTAAGTATCGCTATTTAAAAAAAAATAAAGAAAAAAATAGGCTATCAGCGGGAATCGAACCCGGGTCGCTGCGGTAGTAGTCAAGTGCCCGCAACGGAAGACTAACGTTGCATTGCTGAAGGGAAATGTAATGAAAATTACTTTTAATACTATTGGTATCGTAAACTATCCCAAGCAAAGTCACCATCGGATTGGAGGTTACGTTCGGGAAAAGCTTCAGGGTTACATTCGGGAATTTGTTTTACGAGTGTAACCTCCAAAAGGTTACAATCGATAATTTTTTTTCCGAATGTAAATTCCAAAAAGTAACATTAGGAAAAATAAAACAGTATACTCGGAAAAAAGGTATATCAATCTATCGAGCGCTATGCTCTATGTTAGAATCTACTTAATCAAGTTATCCAAGGAATCTAGTTAGTTCTTGTGTGCATAAAATATGTACAGGATCCTGAACAAAGCATGAGCACATCAAAGATTCTGAGAGTACATAAAAATGTCCCTATACCTTCTTTTTATGTCATGACACACCAAGAACAGTATAATTAAGTATCGATATTTAAAAAAAAAAAAATAAAGAAAAAAAAATAGGCTATCAGCGGGAATCGAACCCGGGTCGCTGCGTTAGTAGTCAAGTGCCCGCAACGAAAGACTAACGTGGCATTGCTGAAGGGAATTGTAATGAAAATTACTTTTAATACTATTGGTATCCTAAACTATCCCAAGCAAAGTCACCATCGGACTGGAGGTTACATTCGGGAAAAGCTTCAGGGTTACATTCGGGAATTTGTTTTACGAGTGTAACCTCCAAAAGGTTACAATCGATAATTTTTTTCCGAATGTAAATTCCAAAAAGTAACATTAGGAAAAATAAAACAGTATACTCGGAAAAAAAGGTATATCAATCTATCGAGCGCTATGCTCTATGTTAGAATCTACTTAATCAAGTTATCCAAGGAATCTTGTTAGTTCTTGTGTGCATAAAATATGTACAGGATCCTGAACAAAGCATGAGCACATCAAAGATGCTGAGAGTACATAAAAATGTCCCTATACCTTCTTTTTATGTCATGACACACCAAGAACAGTATAATTAAGTATCGATATTTAAAAAAAAATAATAAAGAAAAACAAAATAGGCTATCAGCGGGAATCGAACCCGGGTCGCTGCGTTAGTAGTCAAGTGCCCGCAACGAAAGACTAACGTGGCATTGATGAAGGGAATTTTAATGAAAATTACTTTTAATACTATTGGTATCGTAAACTATCCCAAGCAAAGTCACCATCGGACTGGAGGTTACATTCGGGAAAAGCTTTAGGGTTACATTCGGGAATTTGTTTTACGAGTGTAACCTCCAAAAGGTTACAATCGATAATTTTTTTTCCGAATGTAAATTCCAAAAAGTAACATTAGGAAAAATAAAACAGTATACTCGGAAAAAAAGGTATATCAATCTATCGAGCGCTATGCTCTATTTTAGAATCTACTTAATCAAGTTATCCAAGGAATCTAGTTAGTTCTTGTGTGCATAAAATATGTACAGGATCCGGAACAAAGCATGAGCACATCAAAGATGCTGAGAGTACATCAAAATGTCCCTATACCTTCTTTTTATGTCATGACACACCCAGAACAGTATAATTAAGTATCGATATTTAAAAAAAAAATAAAGAAAAAAAATAGGCTATCAGCGGGAATCGAACCCGGGTCGTTGCGTTTGTAGTCAAGTGCCCGCAACGAAAGACTAACGTGGCATTGCTGAAGGGAATAGTAATGAAAATTACTTTTAATACTATTGGTATCGTAAACTATCCCAAGCAAGGTCACCATCGGATTGGAGGTTACATTCGGGAAAAGCTTAAGGGTTACATTCGGGACTTTGTTTTACGAGTGTAACCTCCAAAAGGTTACAATCAATAAATTTTTTCCGAATGTAGATTCCAAAAAGTAACATTAGGAAAAATAAAACAGTATACTCGGAAAAAAAGGTATATCAATCTATCGAGCGCTATGCTCTATGTTAGAATCTACTTAATCAAGTTATCCAAGGAATCTAGTTAGTTCTTGTGTGCATAAAATATGTACAGGATCCTGAACAAAGCATGAGCACATCAAAGATGCTGAGAGTACATAAAAATGTCCCTATACCTTCTTTTTATGTCATGACACACCAAGAACAGTATAATTAAGTATCGATATTTAAAAAAAAATAATAAAGAAAAACAAAATAGGCTATCAGCGGGAATCGAACCCGGGTCGCTGCGTTAGTAGTCAAGTGCCCGCAACGAAAGACTAACGTGGCATTGATGAAGGGAATTTTAATGAAAATTACTTTTAATACTATTGGTATCGTAAACTATCCCAAGCAAAGTCACCATCGGACTGGAGGTTACATTCGGGAAAAGCTTTAGGGTTACATTCGGGAATTTGTTTTACCGGTGTAACCTCCAAAAGGTTACAATCGATAATTTTTTTTTCCGAATGTAAATTCCAAAAAGTAACATTAGGAAAAATAAAACAGTATACTCGGAAAAAAAGGTATATCAATCTATCGAGCGCTATGCTCTATTTTAGAATCTACTTAATCAAGTTATCCAAGGAATTTAGTTAGTTCTTGTGTGCATAAAATATGTACAGGATCCGGAACAAAGCATGAGCACATCAAAGATGCTGAGAGTACATCAAAATGTCCCTATACCTTCTTTTTATGTCATGACACACCCAGAACAGTATAATTAAGTATCGATATTTAAAAAAAAAAATAAAGAAAAAAAAATAGGCTATCAGCGGGAATCGAACCCGGGTCGTTGCGTTTGTAGTCAAGTGCCCGCAACGAAAGACTAACGTGGCATTGCTGAAGGGAATAGTAATGAAAATTACTTTTAATACTATTGGTATCGTAAACTATCCCAAGCAAAGTCAACATCGGACTGGAGGTTACATTCGGGAAAAGCTTCAGGGTTACATTCGGGAATTTGTTTTACGAGTGTAACCTCCAAAAGGTTACAATCAATAATTTTTTTTCCGAATGTAAATTCCAAAAAGTAACATTAGGAAAAATAAAACAGTATACTCGGAAAAAAAGGTATATCAATCTATCGAGCGCTATGCTCTATGTTAGAATCTACTTAATCAAGTTATCCAAGGAATCTAGTTAGTTCTTGTGCGCATAAAATATGTACAGGATCCTGAACAAAGCATGATCACATCAAAGATGCTGAGAGTACACAAAAATGTCCCTATACCTTCTTTTTATGTCATGACACACCAAGAACAGTATAATTAAGTATCGATATTTTAAAAAAAAAAATAAAGAAAAAAAAAATAGGCTATCAGCGGGAATCGAACCCGGGTCGCTGCGGTAGTAGTCAAGTGCCCGCAACGAAAGACTAACGTGGCATTGCTGAAGGGAATTGTAATGAAAATTACTTTTAATACTATTGGTATCGTAAACTATCCCAAGCAAAGTCACCATCGGACTGGAGGTTACATTCGGGAAAAGCTTTAGGGTTACATTCGGGAATTTGTTTTACGAGTGTAACCTCCAAAAGGTTACAATCGATAATTTTTTTTTTCCGAATGTAAATTCCAAAAAGTAACATTAGGAAAAATAAAACAGTATACTCGGAAAAAAAGGTATATCAATCTATCGAGCGCTATGCTCTATGTTAGAATCTACTTAATCAAGTTATCCAAGGAATCTAGTTAGTTCTTGTGTGCATAAAATATGTACAGGATCCTGAACAAAGCATGAGCACATTAAAGATGCTGAGAGTACATAAAAATGTCCCTATACCTTCTTTTTATGTCATGACACACCAAGATCAGTATAATTAAGTATCGATATTTAAAAAAAAAATAAAGAAAAAAAAATAGGATATCAGCGGGAATCGAACCCGGGTAGCTGCGTTAGTAGTCAAGTGCCCGCAACGAAAGACTAACGTGGCATTGCTGAAGGGAATTGTAATGAAAATTACTTTTAATACTATTGGTATCGTAAACTATCCCAAGCAAAGTCACCATCGGACTGGAGGTTACATTCGGGAAAAGCTTTAAGGTTACATTCGGGAATTTGTTTTACGAGTGTAACCTCCAAAAGGTTACAATCTATAATTTTTTTCCGAATGTAAATTCCAAAAAGTAACATTAGGAAAAATAAAACAGTATACTCGGAAAAAAAAGTATATCAATCTATCGAGCGCTATGCTCTATGTTAGAATCTACTTAATCAAGTTTTCCAAGGAATCTAGTTAGTTCTTGTGTGCATAAAATATGTACAGGATCCTGAACAAAGCATGAGCACATCAAAGATGCTGAGAGTACATAAAAATGTCCCTATACCTTCATTTTATGTCATGACACACCAAGAACAGTATAATTAAGTATCGATATTAAAAAAAAAAATAAAGAAAAAAAATAGGCTATCAGCGGGAATCGAACCCGGGTCGCTGCGGTAGTAGTCAAGTGCCCGCAACGAAAGACTAACGTGGCATTGCTGAAGGGAATTGTAATGAAAATTACTTTTAATACTATTGGTATCGTAAACTATCCCAAGCAAAGTCACCATCGGATTGGAGGTTACATTCGGGAAAAGCTTCAGGGTTACATTCGGGAATTTGTTTTACGAGTGTAACCTCCAAAAGGTTACAATCAATAATTTTTTTCCGAATGTAAATTCCAAAAAGTAACATTAGGAAAAATAAAACAGTATACTCGGAAAAAAAGGTATATCAATCTATCGAGCGCTATGCTCTATGTTAGAATCTACTTAATCAAGTTTTCCAAGGAATCTAGTTAGTTCTTGTGTGCATAAAATATGTACAGGATCCTGAACAAAGCATGAGCACATCAAAGATGCTGAGAGTACATAAAAATGTCCCTATACCTTCTTTTTATGTCATGACACACCAAGAACAGTATAATTAAGTATCGATATTTTAAAAAAAAATAAAGAAAAAAATAGGCTATCAGCGGGAATCGAACCCGGGTCGCTGCGGTAGTAGTCAAGTGCCCGCAACGAAAGACTAACGTGGCATTGCTGAAGGGAATTGTAATGAAAATTACTTTTAATACTATTGGTATCGTAAACTATCCCAAGAAAAGTCACCATCGGATTGGAGGTTACATTCGGGAAAAGCTTCAGGGTTACATTCGGGACTTTGTTTTACGAGTGTAACCTCCAAAAGGTTACAATCAATAATTTTTTTCCGAATGTAAATTCCAAAAAGTAACATTAGGAAAAATAAAACAGTATACTCGGAAAAAAAGGTATATCAATCTATCGAGCGCTATGCTCTATGTTAGAATCTACTTAATCAAGTTATCCAAGGAATCTAGTTAGTTCTTGTGTGCATAAAATATGTACAGGATCCTGAACAAAGCATGAGCACATCAAAGATGCTGAGAGTACATAAAAATGTCCCTATACCTTCTTTTTATGTCATGACACACCAAGAACAGTATAATTAAGTATCGATATTTAAAAAAAATAATAAAGAAAAACAAAATAGGCTATCAGCGGGAATCGAACCCGGATCGCTGCGTTAGTAGTCAAGTGCCCGCAACGAAAGACTAACGTGGCATTGCTGAAGGGAATTGTAATGAAAATTACTTTTAATACTATTGGTATCGTAAACTATCCCAAGCAAAGTCACCATCGGACTGGAGGTTACATTCGGGAAAAGCTTTAGGGTTACATTCGGGAATTTGTTTAACGAGTGTAACCTCCAAAAGGTTACAATCAATAATTTTTTTCCGAATGTAAATTCCAAAAAGTAACATTAGGAAAAATAAAACAGTATACTCGGAAAAAAAGGTATATCAATCTATCGAGCGCTATGCTCTATGTTAGAATCTACTTAATCAAGTTTTCCAAGGAATCTAGTTAGTTCTTGTGTGCATAAAATATGTACAGGATCCTGAACAAAGCATGAGCACATCAAAGATGCTGAGAGTACATAAAAATGTCCCTATACCTTCTTTTTATGTCATGACACACCAAGAACAGTATAATTAAGTATCGATATTTTAAAAAAAAATAAAGAAAAAAATAGGCTATCAGCGGGAATCGAACCCGGGTCGCTGCGGTAGTAGTCAAGTGCCCGCAACGAAAGACTAACGTGGCATTGCTGAGGGGAATTGTAATGAAAATTACTTTTAATACTATTGGTATCGTAAACTATCCCAAGAAAAGTCACCATCGGATTGGAGGTTACATTCGGGAAAAGCTTCAGGGTTACATTCGGGACTTTGTTTTACGAGTGTAACCTCCAAAAGGTTACAATCAATAATTTTTTTCCGAATGTAAATTCCAAAAAGTAACATTAGGAAAAATAAAACAGTATACTCGGAAAAAAAGGTATATCAATCTATCGAGCGCTATGCTCTATGTTAGAATCTACTTAATCAAGTTATCCAAGGAATCTAGTTAGTTCTTGTGTGCATAAAATATGTACAGGATCCTGAACAAAGCATGAGCACATCAAAGATGCTGAGAGTACATAAAAATGTCCCTATACCTTCTTTTTATGTCATGACACACCAAGAACAGTATAATTAAGTATCGATATTTAAAAAAAAATAATAAAGAAAAACAAAATAGGCTATCAGCGGGAATCGAACCCGGGTCGCTGCGTTAGTAGTCAAGTGCCCGCAACGAAAGACTAACGTGGCATTGCTGAAGGGAATTGTAATGAAAATTACTTTTAATACTATTGGTATCGTAAACTATCCCAAGCAAAGTCACAATCGGACTGGAGGTTACATTCGGGAAAAGCTTTAGGGTTACATTCGGGAATTTGTTTTACGAGTGTAACCTCCAAAAGGTTACAATCGATAATTTTTTTTCCGAATGTAAATTCCAAAAAGTAACATTAGGAAAAATAAAACAGTATACTCGGAAAAAAAGGTATATCAATCTATCGAGCGCTATGCTCTATTTTAGAATCTACTTAATCAAGTTATCCAAGGAATCTAGTTAGTTCTTGTGTGCATAAAATATGTACAGGATCCGGAACAAAGCATGAGCACATCAAAGATGCTGAGAGTACATCAAAATGTCCCTATACCTTCTTTTTATGTCATGACACACCAAGAACAGTATAATTAAGTATCGATATTTAAAAAAAAAAATAAAGAAAAAAAAAATAGGCTATCAGCGGGAATCGAACCCGGGTCGTTGCGTTAGTAGTCAAGTGCCCGCAACGAAAGACTAACGTGGCATTGCTGAAGGGAATAGTAATGAAAATTACTTTTAATACTATTGGTATCGTAAACTATCCCAAGCAAAGTCAACATCGTACTGGAGGTTACATTCGGGAAAAGCTTCAGGGTTACATTCGGGAATTTGTTTTACGAGTGTAACCTCCAAAAGGTTACAATCAATAATTTTTTTTCCGAATGTAAATTCCAAAAAGTAACATTAGGAAAAATAAAACAGTATACTCGGAAAAAAAGGTATATCAATCTATCGAGCGCTATGCTCTATGTTAGAATCTACTTAATCAAGTTATCCAAGGAATCTAGTTAGTTCTTGTGCGCATAAAATATGTACAGGATCCTTAACAAAGCATGAGCACATCAAAGATGCTGAGAGTACATAAAAATGTCCCTATGCCTTCTTTTTATGTCATGACACACCAAGAACAGTATAATTAAGTATCGATATTTAAAAAAAAAATAAAGAAAAAAATAGGCTATCAGCGGGAATCGAACCCGGGTCGCTGCGGTAGTAGTCAAGTGCCCGCAACGAAAGACTAACGTTGCATTGCTGAAGGGAAATGTAATGAAAATTACTTTTAATACTATTGGTATCGTAAACTATCCCAAGCAAAGTCACCATCGGATTGGAGGTTACGTTCGGGAAAAGCTTCAGGGTTACGTTCGGGAATTTGTTTTACGAGTGTAACCTCCAAAAGGTTACAATCAATAATTTTTTTCCGAATGTAAATTCCAAAAAGTAACATTAGGAAAAATAAAACAGTATACTCGGAAAAAAAGGTATATTAATCTATCGAGCGCTATGCTCTATGTTAGAATCTACTTAATCAAGTTATCCAAGGAATCTAGTTAGTTCTTGTGTGCATAAAATATGTACAGGATCCTGAACAAAGCATGAGCACATCAAAGATGCTGAGAGTACATAAAAATGTCCCTATACCTTCTTTTTATGTCATGACACACCAAGAACAGTATAATTAAGTATCGATATTTAAAAAAAAATAATAAAGAAAAACAAAATAGGCTATCAGCGGGAATCGAACCCGGGTCGCTGCGTTAGTAGTCAAGTGCCCGCAACGAAAGACTAACGTGGCATTGATGAAGGGAATTGTAATGAAAACTACTTTTGATACTATTGGTATCGTAAACTATCCCAAGCAAAGTCACCATCGGACTTGAGGTTACATTCGGGAAAAGCTTTAGGGTTACATTCGGGAATTTGTTTTACGAGTGTAACCTCCAAAAGGTTACAATCGATAATTTTTTTTCCGAATGTAAATTCCAAAAAGTAACATTAGGAAAAATAAAACAGTATACTCGGAAAAAAAGGTATATCAATCTATCGAGCGCTATGCTCTATTTTAGAATCTACTTAATCAAGTTATCCAAGGAATCTAGTTAGTTCTTGTGTGCATAAAATATGTACAGGATCCGGAACAAAGCATGAGCACATCAAAGATGCTGAGAGTACATCAAAATGTCCCTATACCTTCTTTTTATGTCATGACACACCAAGAACAGTATAATTAAGTATCGATATTTAAAAAAAAAAATAAAGAAAAAAAAATAGGCTATCAGCGGGAATCGAACCCGGGTCGTTGCGTTAGTAGTCAAGTGCCCGCAACGAAAGACTAACGTGGCATTGCTGAAGGGAATCGTAATGAAAATTACTTTTAATACTATTGGTATCGTAAACTATCCCAAGCAAAGTCAACATCGGACTGGAGGTTACATTCGGGAAAAGCTTCAGGGTTACATTCGGGAATTTGTTTTACGAGTGTAACCTCCAAAAGGTTACAATCAATAATTTTTTTTCCGAATGTAAATTCCAAAAAGTAACATTAGGAAAAATAAAACAGTATACTCGGAAAAAAAGGTATATCAATCTATCGAGCGCTATGCTCTATGTTAGAATCTACTTAATCAAGTTATCCAAGGAATCTAGTTAGTTCTTGTGTGCATAAAATATGTACAGGATCCTGAACAAAGCATGAGCACATCAAAGATGCTGAGAGTACATAAAAATGTCCCTATACCTTCTTTTTATGTCATGACACACCAAGAACAGTATAATTAAGTATCGATATTTAAAAAAAAATAATAAAGAAAAACAAAATAGGCTATCAGCTGGAATCGAACCCGGGTCGCTGCGTTAGTAGTCAAGTGCCCGCAACGAAAGACTAACGTGGCATTGATGAAGGGAATTGTAATGAAAATTACTTTTAATACTATTGGTATCGTAAACTATCCCAAGCAAAGTCACCATCGGACTGGAGGTTACATTCGGGAAAAGCTTCAGGGTTACATTCGGGAATTTGTTTTACGAGTGTAACCTCCAAAAGGTTACAATCGATAATTTTTTTTCCGAATGTAAATTCCAAAAAGTAACATTAGGAAAAATAAAACAGTATACTCGGAAAAAAAGGTATATCAATCTATCGAGCGCTATGCTCTATTTTAGAATCTACTTAATCAAGTTATCCAAGGAATCTAGTTAGTTCTTGTGTGCATAAAATATGTACAGGATCCGGAACAAAGCATGAGCACATCAAAGATGCTGAGAGTACATCAAAATGTCCTTATACCTTCTTTTTATGTCATGACACACCAAGAACTATATAATTAAGTATCGATATTTAAAAAAAAAATAAAGAAAAAAAAAAATAGGCTATCAGCGGGAATCGAACCCGGGTCGTTGCGTTAGTAGTCAAGTGCCCGCAACGAAAGACTAACGTGGCATTGCTGAAGGGAATTGTAATGAAAATTACTTTTAATACTATTGGTATCGTAAACTATCCCAAGCAAAGTCACCATCGGACTGGAGGTTACATTCGGGAAAAGCTTTAGGGTTACATTCGGGAATTTGTTTTACGAGTGTAACCTCCAAAAGGTTACAATCTATAATTTTTTTCCGAATGTAAATTCCAAAAAGTAACATTAGGAAAAATAAAACAGTATACTCGGAAAATAAAGTATATCAATCTATCGAGCGCTATGCTCTATGTTAGAATCTACTTAATCAAGTTTTCCAAGGAATCTAGTTAGTTCTTGTGTGCATAAAATATGTACAGGATCCTGAACAAAGCATGAGCACATCAAAGATGCTGAGAGTACATAAAAATGTCCCTATACCTTCTTTTTATGTCATGACACACCAAGAACAGTATAATTAAGTATCGCTATTTAAAAAAAAATAAAGAAAAAAATAGGCTATCAGCGGGAATCGAACCCGGGTCGCTGCGGTAGTAGTCAAGTGCCCGCAACGAAAGACTAACGTTGCATTGCTGAAGGGAAATGTAATGAAAATTACTTTTAATACTATTGGTATCGTAAACTATCCCAAGCAAAGTCACCATCGGATTGGAGGTTACGTTCGGGAAAAGCTTCAGGGTTACATTCGGGAATTTGTTTTACGAGTGTAACCTCCAAAAGGTTACAATCAATATTTTTTTTCCGAATGTAAATTCCAAAAAGTAACATTAGGAAAAATAAAACAGTATACTCGGAAAAAAAGGTATATTAATCTATCGAGCGCTATGCTCTATGTTAGAATCTACTAAATCAAGTTATCCAAGGAATCTAGTTAGTTCTTGTGTGCATAAAATATGTACAGGATCCTGAACAAAGCATGAGCACATCAAAATGCTGAGAGTACATAAAAATGTCCCTATACCTTCTTTTTATGTCATGACACACCAAGAACAGTATAATTAAGTATCGATATTTAAAAAAAAATAATAAAGAAAAACAAAATAGGCTATCAGCGGGAATCGAACCCGGGTCGCTGCGTTAGTAGTCAAGTGCCCGCAACGAAAGACTAACGTGGCATTGATGAAGGGAATTGTAATGAAAACTACTTTTGATACTATTGGTATCGTAAACTATCCCAAGCAAAGTCACCATCGGACTGGAGGTTACATTCGGGAAAAGCTTTAGGGTTACATTCGGGAATTTGTTTTACGAGTGTAACCTCCAAAAGGTTACAATCGATAATTTTTTTTCCGAATGTAAATTCCAAAAAGTAACATTAGGAAAAATAAAACAGTATACTCGGAAAAAAAGGTATATCAATCTATCGAGCGCTATGCTCTATTTTAGAATCTACTTAATCAAGTTATCCAAGGAATCTAGTTAGTTCTTGTGTGCATAAAATATGTACAGGATCCGGAACAAAGCATGAGCACATCAAAGATGCTGAGAGTACATCAAAATGTCCCTATACCTTCTTTTTATGTCATGACACACCAAGAACAGTATAATTAAGTATCGATATTTAAAAAAAAAATAAAGAAAAAAAAAATAGGCTATCAGCGGGAATCGAACCCGGGTCGTTGCGTTAGTAGTCAAGTGCCCGCAACGAAAGACTAACGTGGCATTGCTGAAGGGAATCGTAATGAAAATTACTTTTAATACTATTGGTATCGTAAACTATCCCAAGCAAAGTCAACATCGGACTGGAGGTTACATTCGGGAAAAGCTTCAGGGTTACATTCGGGAATTTGTTTTACGAGTGTAACCTCCAAAAGGTTACAATCAATAATTTTTTTTCCGAATGTAAATTCCAAAAAGTAACATTAGGAAAAATAAAACAGTATACTCGGAAAAAATAGGTATATCAATCTATCGAGCGCTATGCTCTATGTTAGAATCTACTTAATCAAGTTATCCAAGGAATCTAGTTAGTTCTTGTGCGCATAAAATATGTACAGGATCCTGAACAAAGCATGAGCACATCAAAGATGCTGAGAGTACATAAAAATGTCCCTATACCTTCTTTTTATGTCATGACACACCAAGAACAGTATAATTAAGTATCGATATTTAAAAAAAAAAATAAAGAAAAAAAAATAGGCTATCAGCGGGAATCGAACCCGGGTCGTTGCGTTAGTAGTCAAGTGCCCGCAACGAAAGACTAACGTGGCATTGCTGAAGGGAATCGTAATGAA
This sequence comes from Nematostella vectensis, assembly GCF_932526225.1. Classification (NCBI taxonomy): domain Eukaryota; kingdom Metazoa; phylum Cnidaria; class Anthozoa; order Actiniaria; family Edwardsiidae; genus Nematostella; species Nematostella vectensis. The sequence goes on from NC_064045.1 coordinate 15,902,136, forward strand.
AATTACTTTTAATACTATTGGTATCGTAAACTATCCCAAGCAAAGTCAACATCGGACTGGAGGTTACATTCGGGAAAAGCTTCAGGGTTACATTTGGGAATTTGTTTTACGAGTGTAACCTCCAAAAGGTTACAATCAATAATTTTTTTTCCGAATGTAAATTCCAAAAAGTAACATTAGGAAAAATAAAACAGTATACTCGGAAAAAAAGGTATATCAATCTATCGAGCGCTATGCTCTATGTTAGAATCTACTTAATCAAGTTATCCAAGGAATCTAGTTAGTTCTTGTGCGCATAAAATATGTACAGGATCCTGAACAAAGCATGAGCACATCAAAGATGCTGAGAGTACATAAAAATGTCCCTATACCTTCTTTTTATGTCATGACACACCAAGAACAGTATAATTAAGTATCGATATTTAAAAAAAAATAAAGAAAAAAAAAAATAGGCTATCAGCGGGAATCGAACCCGGGTCGTTGCGTTAGTAGTCAAGTGCCCGCAACGAAAGACTAACGTGGCATTGCTGAAGGGAATCGTAATGAAAATTACTTTTAATACTATTGGTATCGTAAACTATCCCAAGCAAAGTCAACATCGGACTGGAGGTTACATACGGGAAAAGCTTCAGGGTTACATTCGGGAATTTGTTTTACGAGTGTAACCTCCAAAAGGTTACAATCAATAATTTTTTTTCCGAATGTAAATTCCAAAAAGTAACATTAGGAAAAATAAAACAGTATACTCGGAAAAAAAGGTATATCAATCTATCGAGCGCTATGCTCTATGTTAGAATCTACTTAATCAAGTTATCCAAGGAATCTAGTTAGTTCTTGTGCGCATAAAATATGTACAGGATCCTGAACAAAGCATGAGCACATCAAAGATGCTGAGAGTACATAAAAATGTCCCTATACCTTCTTTTTATGTCATGACACACCAAGAACAGTATAATTAAGTATCGATATTTAAAAAAAAATAATAAAGAAAAACAAAATAGGCTATCAGCGGGAATCGAACCCGGGTCGCTGCGTTAGTAGTCAAGTGCCCGCAACGAAAGACTAACGTGGCATTGATGAAGGGAATTGTAATGAAAACTACTTTTGATACTATTGGTATCGTAAACTATTCCAAGCAAAGTCACCATCGGACTGGAGGTTACATTCGGGAAAAGCTTTAGGGTTACATTCGGGAATTTGTTTTACGAGTGTAACCTCCAAAAGGTTACAATCGATAATTTTTTTTCCGAATGTAAATTCCAAAAAGTAACATTAGGAAAAATAAAACAGTATACTCGGAAAAAAAGGTATATCAATCTATCGAGCGCTATGCTCTATTTTAGAATCTACTTAATCAAGTTATCCAAGGAATCTAGTTAGTTCTTGTGTGCATAAAATATGTACAGGATCCGGAACAAAGCATGAGCACATCAAAGATGCTGAGAGTACATCAAAATGTCCCTATACCTTCTTTTTATGTCATGACACACCAAGAACAGTATAATTAAGTATCGATATTTAAAAAAAAAATAAAGAAAAAAAAAATAGGCTATCAGCGGGAATCGAACCCGGGTCGTTGCGTTAGTAGTCAAGTGCCCGCAACGAAAGACTAACGTGGCATTGCTGAAGGGAATCGTAATGAAAATTACTTTTAATACTATTGGTATCGTAAACTATCCCAAGCAAAGTCAACATCGGACTGGAGGTTACATTCGGGAAAAGCTTCAGGGTTACATTCGGGAATTTGTTTTACGAGTGTAACCTCCAAAAGGTTACAATCAATAATTTTTTTTCCGAATGTAAATTCCAAAAAGTAACATTAGGAAAAATAAAACAGTATACTCGGAAAAAAAGGTATATCAATCTATCGAGCGCTATGCTCTATGTTAGAATCTACTTAATCAAGTTATCCAAGGAATCTAGTTAGTTCTTGTGCGCATAAAATATGTACAGGATCCTGAACAAAGCATGAGCACATCAAAGATGCTGAGAGTACATAAAAATGTCCCTATACCTTCTTTTTATGTCATGACACACCAAGAACAGTATAATTAAGTATCGATATTTAAAAAAAAATAAAGAAAAAAAAAAATAGGCTATCAGCGGGAATCGAACCCGGGTCGTTGCGTTAGTAGTCAAGTGCCCGCAACGAAAGACTAACGTGGCATTGCTGAAGGGAATCGTAATGAAAATTACTTTTAATACTATTGGTATCGTAAACTATCCCAAGCAAAGTCAACATCGGACTGGAGGTTACATACGGGAAAAGCTTCAGGGTTACATTCGGGAATTTGTTTTACGAGTGTAACCTCCAAAAGGTTACAATCAATAATTTTTTTTCCGAATGTAAATTCCAAAAAGTAACATTAGGAAAAATAAAACAGTATACTCGGAAAAAAAGGTATATCAATCTATCGAGCGCTATGCTCTATGTTAGAATCTACTTAATCAAGTTATCCAAGGAATCTAGTTAGTTCTTGTGCGCATAAAATATGTACAGGATCCTGAACAAAGCATGAGCACATCAAAGATGCTGAGAGTACATAAAAATGTCCCTATACCTTCTTTTTATGTCATGACACACCAAGAACAGTATAATTAAGTATCGATATTTAAAAAAAAAATAAAGAAAAAAAAAATAGGCTATCAGCGGGAATCGAACCCGGGTCGCTGCGGTACTAGTCAAGTGCCCGCAACGAAAGATTAACGTGGCATTGCTGAAGGGAATTGTAATGAAAATTACTTTTAATACTATTGGTATCGTAAACTATCCCAAGCAAAGTCACCATCGGACTGGAGGTTACATTCGGGAAAAGCTTTAGGGTTACATTCGGGAAATAGTTTTACGAGTGTAACCTCCAAAAGGTTACAATCGATAATTTTTTTTTCCGAATGTAAATTCCAAAAAGTAACATTAGGAAAAATAAAACAGTATACTCGGAAAAAAAGGTATATCAATCTATCGAGCGCTATGCTCTATGTTAGAATCTACTTAATCAAGTTATCCAAGGAATCTAGTTAGTTCTTGTGTGCATAAAATATGTACAGGATCCTGAACAAAGCATGAGCACATCAAAGATGCTGAGAGTACATAAAAATGTCCCTATACCTTCTTTTTATGTCATGACACACCAAGAACAGTATAAGTAAGTATCGATATTTAAAAAAAAATAAAGAAAAAAAATAGGCTATCAGCGGGAATCGAACCCGGGTCGCTGCGGTAGTAGTCAAGTGCCCGCAACGAAAGACTAACGTGGCATTGCTGAAGGGAATTGTAATGAAAATTACTTTTAATACTATTGGTATCGTAAACTATCCCAAGCAAAGTCACCATCGGACTGGAGGTTACATTCGGGAAAAGCTTTAGGGTTACATTCGGGAATTTGTTTTACGAGTGTAACCTCCAAAAGGTTACAATCGATAATTTTTTTTCCGAATGTAAATTCCAAAAAGTAACATTAGGAAAAATAAAACAGTATACTCGGAAAAAAAGGTATATCAATCTATCGAGCGCTATGCTCTATTTTAGAATCTACTTAATCAAGTTATCCAAGGAATCTAGTTAGTTCTTGTGTGCATAAAATATGTACAGGATCCGGAACAAAGCATGAGCACATCAAAGATGCTGAGAGTACATCAAAATGTCCCTATACCTTCTTTTTATGTCATGACACACCAAGAACAGTATTATTAAGTATCGATATTTAAAAAAAAAATAAAGAAAAAAAAAATAGGCTATCAGCGGGAATCGAACCCGGGTCGTTGCGTTAGTAGTCAAGTGCCCGCAACGAAAGACTAACGTGGCATTGCTGAAGGGAATCGTAATGAAAATTACTTTTAATACTATTGGTATCGTAAACTATCCCAAGCAAAGTCAACATCGGACTGGAGGTTACATTCGGGAAAAGCTTCAGGGTTACATTCGGGAATTTGTTTTACGAGTGTAACCTCCAAAAGGTTACAATCAATAATTTTTTTTCCGAATGTAAATTCCAAAAAGTAACATTAGGAAAAATAAAACAGTATACTCGGAAAAAAAGGTATATCAATCTATCGAGCGCTATGCTCTATGTTAGAATCTACTTAATCAAGTTATCCAAGGAATCTAGTTAGTTCTTGTGTGCATAAAATATGTACAGGATCCTGAACAAAGCATGAGCACATCAAAGATGCTGAGAGTACATAAAAATGTCCCTATACCTTCTTTTTATGTCATGACACACCAAGAACAGTATAAGTAAGTATCGATATTTAAAAAAAAATAAAGAAAAAAAATAGGCTATCAGCGGGAATCGAACCCGGGTCGCTGCGGTAGTAGTCAAGTGCCCGCAACGAAAGACTAACGTGGCATTGCTGAAGGGAATTGTAATGAAAATTACTTTTAATACTATTGGTATCGTAAACTATCCCAAGCAAAGTCACCATCGGACTGGAGGTTACATTCGGGAAAAGCTTTAGGGTTACATTCGGGAATTTGTTTTACGAGTGTAACCTCCAAAAGGTTACAATCGATAATTTTTTTTCCGAATGTAAATTCCAAAAAGTAACATTAGGAAAAATAAAACAGTATACTCGGAAAAAAAGGTATATCAATCTATCGAGCGCTATGCTCTATTTTAGAATCTACTTAATCAAGTTATCCAAGGAATCTAGTTAGTTCTTGTGTGCATAAAATATGTACAGGATCCGGAACAAAGCATGAGCACATCAAAGATGCTGAGAGTACATCAAAATGTCCCTATACCTTCTTTTTATGTCATGACACACCAAGAACAGTATTATTAAGTATCGATATTTAAAAAAAAAATAAAGAAAAAAAAAATAGGCTATCAGCGGGAATCGAACCCGGGTCGTTGCGTTAGTAGTCAAGTGCCCGCAACGAAAGACTAACGTGGCATTGCTGAAGGGAATCGTAATGAAAATTACTTTTAATACTATTGGTATCGTAAACTATCCCAAGCAAAGTCAACATCGGACTGGAGGTTACATTCGGGAAAAGCTTCAGGGTTACATTCGGGAATTTGTTTTACGAGTGTAACCTCCAAAAGGTTACAATCAATAATTTTTTTTCCGAATGTAAATTCCAAAAAGTAACATTAGGAAAAATAAAACAGTATACTCGGAAAAAAAGGTATATCAATCTATCGAGCGCTATGCTCTATGTTAGAATCTACTTAATCAAGTTATCCAAGGAATCTAGTTAGTTCTTGTGCGCATAAAATATGTACAGGATCCTGAACAAAGCATGAGCACATCAAAGATGCTGAGAGTACATAAAAATGTCCCTATACCTTCTTTTTATGTCATGACACACCAAGAACAGTATAATTAAGTATCGATATTTAAAAAAAAATAAAGAAAAAAAATAGGCTATCAGCGGGAATCGAACCCGGGTCGCTGCGGTAGTAGTCAAGTGCCCGCAACGAAAGACTAACGTGGCATTGCTGAAGGGAATTGTAATGAAAATTACTTTTAATACTATTGGTATCGTAAACTATCCCAAGCAAAGTCACCATCGGACTGGAGGTTACATTCGGGAAAAGCTTTAGGGTTACATTTGGGAATTTGTTTTACGAGTGTAACCTCCAAAAGGTTACAATCAATAATTTTTTTTCCGAATGTAAATTCCAAAAAGTAACATTAGGAAAAATAAAACAGTATACTCGGAAAAAAAGGTATATCAATCTATCGAGCGCTATGCTCTATGTTAGAATCTACTTAATCAAGTTATCCAAGGAATCTAGTTAGTTCTTGTGTGCATAAAATATGTACAGGATCCTGAACAAAGCATGAGCACATCAAAGATGCTGAGAGTACATAAAAATGTCCCTATACCTTCTTTTTATGTCATGACACACCAAGAACAGTATAAGTAAGTATCGATATTTAAAAAAAAATAAAGAAAAAAAATAGGCTATCAGCGGGAATCGAACCCGGGTCGCTGCGGTAGTAGTCAAGTGCCCGCAACGAAAGACTAACGTGGCATTGCTGAAGGGAATTGTAATGAAAATTACTTTTAATACTATTGGTATCGTAAACTATCCCAAGCAAAGTCACCATCGGACTGGAGGTTACATTCGGGAAAAGCTTTAGGGTTACATTCGGGAATTTGTTTTACGAGTGTAACCTCCAAAAGGTTACAATCGATAATTTTTTTTCCGAATGTAAATTCCAAAAAGTAACATTAGGAAAAATAAAACAGTATACTCGGAAAAAAAGGTATATCAATCTATCGAGCGCTATGCTCTATTTTAGAATCTACTTAATCAAGTTATCCAAGGAATCTAGTTAGTTCTTGTGTGCATAAAATATGTACAGGATCCGGAACAAAGCATGAGCACATCAAAGATGCTGAGAGTACATCAAAATGTCCCTATACCTTCTTTTTATGTCATGACACACCAAGAACAGTATTATTAAGTATCGATATTTAAAAAAAAAATAAAGAAAAAAAAAATAGGCTATCAGCGGGAATCGAACCCGGGTCGTTGCGTTAGTAGTCAAGGGCCCGCAACGAAAGACTAACGTGGCATTGCTGAAGGGAATCGTAATGAAAATTACTTTTAATACTATTGGTATCGTAAACTATCCCAAGCAAAGTCAACATCGGACTGGAGGTTACATTCGGGAAAAGCTTCAGGGTTACATTCGGGAATTTGTTTTACGAGTGTAACCTCCAAAAGGTTACAATCAATAATTTTTTTTCCGAATGTAAATTCCAAAAAGTAACATTAGGAAAAATAAAACAGTATACTCGGAAAAAAAGGTATATCAATCTATCGAGCGCTATGCTCTATGTTAGAATCTACTTAATCAAGTTATCCAAGGAATCTAGTTAGTTCTTGTGCGCATAAAATATGTACAGGATCCTGAACAAAGCATGAGCACATCAAAGATGCTGAGAGTACATAAAAATGTCCCTATACCTTCTTTTTATGTCATGACACACCAAGAACAGTATAATTAAGTATCGATATTTAAAAAAAAATAAAGAAAAAAAATAGGCTATCAGCGGGAATCGAACCCGGGTCGCTGCGGTAGTAGTCAAGTGCCCGCAACGAAAGACTAACGTGGCATTGCTGAAGGGAATTGTAATGAAAATTACTTTTAATACTATTGGTATCGTAAACTATCCCAAGCAAAGTCACCATCGGACTGGAGGTTACATTCGTGAAAAGCTTTAGGGTTACATTCGGGAATTTGTTTTACGATTGTAACCTCCAAAAGGTTACAATCGATAATTTTTTTTCCGAATGTAAATTCCAAAAAGTAACATTAGGAAAAATAAAACAGTATACTCGGAAAAAAAGGTATATCAATCTATCGAGCGCTATGCTCTATGTTAGAATCTACTTAATCAAGTTATCCAAGGAATCTAGTTAGTTCTTGTGTGCATAAAATATGTACAGGATCCTGAACAAAGCATGAGCACATCAAAGATGCTGAGAGTACATAAAAATGTCCCTATACCTTCTTTTTATGTCATGACACACCAAGATCAGTATAATTAAGTATCGATATTTAAAAAAAAAAAATAAAGAAAAAAAAATAGGCTATCAGCGGGAATCGAACCCGGGTAGCTGCGTTAGTAGTCAAGTGCCCGCAACGAAAGACTAACGTGGCATTGCTGAAGGGAATTGTAATGAAAATTACTTTTAATACTATTGGTATCGTAAACTATCCCAAGCAAAGTCACCATCGGACTGGAGGTTACATTCGGGAAAAGCTTTAGGGTTACATTCGGGAATTTGTTTTACGAGTGTAACCTCCAAAAGGTTACAATCTATAATTTTTTTCCGAATGTAAATTCCAAAAAGTAACATTAGGAAAAATAAAACAGTATACTCGAAAAAAAAAGTATATCAATCTATCGAGCGCTATGCTCTATATTAGAATCTACTTAATCAAGTTTTCCAAGGAATCTAGTTAGTTCTTGTGTGCATAAAATATGTACAGGATCCTGAACAAAGCATGAGCACATCAAAGATGCTGAGAGTACATAAAAATGTCCCTATACCTTCTTTTTATGTCATGACACACCAAGAACAGTATAATTAAGTATCGATATTAAAAAAAAAAATAATAAAGAAAAACAAAATAGGCTATCAGCGGGAATCGAACCCGGGTCGCTGCGGTAGTAGTCAACTGCCCGCAACGAAAGACTAACGTGGCATTGCTGAAGGGAATTGTAATGAAAATTACTTTTAATACTATTGGTATCGTAAACTATCCCAAGCAAAGTCACCATCGGATTGGAGGTTACATTCGGGAAAAGCTTCAGGGTTACATTCGGGACTTTGTTTTACGAGTGTAACCTCCAAAAGGTTACAATCAATAATTTTTTTCCGAATGTAAATTCCAAAAAGTAACATTAGGAAAAATAAAACAGTATACTCGGAAAAAAAGGTATATCAATCTATCGAGCGCTATGCTCTATGTTAGAATCTACTTAATCAAGTTATCCAAGGAATCTAGTTAGTTCTTGTGTGCATAAAATATGTACAGGATCCTGAACAAAGCATGAGCACATCAAAGATGCTGAGAGTACATAAAAATGTCCCTATACCTTCTTTTCATGTCATGACACACCAAGAACAGTATAATTAAGTATCGATATTAAAAAAAATAATAATAAAGAAAAAAAATAGGCTATCAGCGGGAATCGAACCCGGGTCGCTGCGGTAGTAGTCAACTGCCCGCAACGAAAGACTAACGTGGCATTGCTGAAGGGAATTGTAATGAAAATTACTTTTAATACTATTGGTATCGTAAACTATCCCAAGCAAAGTCACCATCGGATTGGAGGTTACATTCGGGAAAAGCTTCAGGGTTACATTCGGGACTTTGTTTTACGAGTGTAACCTCCAAAAGGTTACAATCAATAATTTTTTTCCGAATGTAAATTCCAAAAAGTAACATTAGGAAAAATAAAACAGTATACTCGGAAAAAAAGGTATATCAATCTATCGAGCGCTATGCTCTATGTTAGAATCTACTTAATCAAGTTATCCAAGGAATCTAGTTAGTTCTTGTGTGCATAAAATATGTACAGGATCCTGAACAAAGCATGAGCACATCAAAGATGCTGAGAGTACATAAAAATGTCCCTATACCTTCTTTTTATGTCATGACACACCAAGAACAGTATAATTAAGTATCGATATTTAAAAAAAAAGAAAGAAAAAAAATAGGCTATCAGCGGGAATCGAACCCGGGTCGCTGCGGTAGTAGTCAAGTGCCCGCAACGAAAGACTAACGTGGCATTGCTGAAGGGAATTGTAATGAAAATTACTTTTAATACTATTGGTATCGTAAACTATCCCAAGCAAAGTCACCATCGGACTGGAGGTTACATTCGGGAAAAGCTTTAGGGTTACATTCGGGAATTTGTTTTACGAGTGTAACCTCCAAAAGGTTACAATCGATAATTTTTTTTCCGAATGTAAATTCCAAAAAGTAACATTAGGAAAAATAAAACAGTATACTCGGAAAAAAAGGTATATCAATCTATCGAGCGCTATGCTCTATTTTAGAATCTACTTAATCAAGTTATCCAAGGAATCTAGTTAGTTCTTGTGTGCATAAAATATGTACAGGATCCGGAACAAAGCATGAGCACATCAAAGATGCTGAGAGTACATCAAAATGTCCATATACCTTCTTTTTATGTCATGACACACCAAGAACAGTATAATTAAGTATCGATATTTAAAAAAAAAAATAAAGAAAAAAAAAATAGGCTATCAGCGGGAATCGAACCCGGGTCGTTGCGTTAGTAGTCAAGTGCACGCAACGAAAGACTAACGTGGCATTGCTGAAGGGAATCGTAATGAAAATTACTTTTAATACTATTGGTATCGTAAACTATCCCAAGCAAAGTCAACATCGGACTGGAGGTTACATTCGGGAAAAGCTTCAGGGTTACATTCGGGAATTTGTTTTACGAGTGTAACCTCCAAAAGGTTACAATCAATAATTTTTTTTCCGAATGTAAATTCCAAAAAGTAACATTAGGAAAAATAAAACAGTATACTCGGAAAAAAAGGTATATCAATCTATCGAGCGCTATGCTCTATGTTAGAATCTACTTAATTAAGTTATCCAAGCAATCTAGTTAGTTCTTGTGCGCATAAAATATGTACAGGATCCTGAACAAAGCATGAGCACATCAAAGATGCTGAGAGTACATAAAAATGTCCCTATACCTTCTTTTTATGTCATGACACACCAAGAACAGTATAATTAAGTATCGATATTTAAAAAAAAATAAAGAAAAAAAAAATAGGCTATCAGCGGGAATCGAACCCGGGTCGCTGCGGTAGTAGTCAAGTGCCCGCAACGAATGATTAACGTGGCATTGCCGAAGGGAATTGTAATGAAAATTACTTTTAATACTATTGGTATCGTAAACTATCCCAACCAAAGTCACCATCGGACTGGAGGTTACATTCGGGAAAAGCTTTAGGGTTACATTCGGGAATTTGTTTTACGAGTGTAACCTCCAAAAGGTTACAATCGATAATTTTTTTTCCGAATGTAAATTCCAAAAAGTAACATTAGGAAAAATAAAACAGTATACTCGGAAAAAAAGGTATATCAATCTATCGAGCGCTATGCTCTATGTTAGAATCTACTTAATCAAGTTATCCAAGGAATCTAGTTAGTTCTTGTGTGCATAAAATATGTACAGGATCCTGAACAAAGCATGAGCACATCAAAGATGCTGAGAGTACATAAAAATGTCCCTATACCTTCATTTTATGTCATGACACACCAAGAACAGTATAATTAAGTATCGATATTTAAAAAAAAATAAAGAAAAAAAATAGGCTATCAGCGGGAATCGAACCCGGGTCGCTGCGGTAGTAGTCAAGTGCCCGCAACGAAAGACTAACGTGGCATTGCTGAAGGGAATTGTAATGAAAATTACTTTTAATACTATTGGTATCGTAAACTATCCCAAGCAAAGTCACCATCGGACTGGAGGTTACATTCGGGAAAAGCTTTAGGGTTACATTCGGGAATTTGTTTTACGAGTGTAACCTCCAAAAGGTTACAATCGATAATTTTTTTTCCGAATGTAAATTCCAAAAAGTAACATTAGGAAAAATAAAACAGTATACTCGGAAAAAAAGGTATATCAATCTATCGAGCGCTATGCTCTATGTTAGAATCTACTTAATCAAGTTATCCAAGGAATCTAGTTAGTTCTTGTGTGCATAAAATATGTACAGGATCCTGAACAAAGCATGAGCACATCAAAGATGCTGAGAGTACATAAAAATGTCCCTATACCTTCTTTTTATGTCATGACACACCAAGATCAGTATAATTAAGTATCGATATTTAAAAAAAAAAAATAAAGAAAAACAAATAGGCTATCAGCGGGAATCGAACCCGGGTAGCTGCGTTAGTAGTCAAGTGCCCGCAACGAAAGACTAACGTGGCATTGCTGAAGGGAATTGTAATGAAAATTACTTTTAATACTAATGGTATCGTAAACTATCCCAAGCAAAGTCACCATCGGACTGGAGGTTACATTCGGGAAAAGCTTTAGGGTTACATTCGGGAATTTGTTTTACGAGTGTAACCTCCAAAAGGTTACAATCTATAATTTTTTTCCGAATGTAAATTCCAAAAAGTAACATTAGGAAAAATAAAACAGTATACTCGGAAAAAAAAGTATATCAATCTATCGAGCGCTATGCTCTATATTAGAATCTACTTAATCAAGTTTTCCAAGGAATCTAGTTAGTTCTTGTGTGCATAAAATATGTACAGGATCCTGAACAAAGCATGAGCACATCAAAGATGCTGAGAGTACATAAAAATGTCCCTATACCTTCTTTTTATGTCATGACACACCAAGAACAGTATAATTAAGTATCGATATTAAAAAAAAAAAAAAAGAAAAAAAATAGGCTATCAGCGGGAATCGAACCCGGGTCGCTGCGGTAGTAGTCAACTGCCCGCAACGAAAGACTAACGTGGCATTGCTGAAGGGAATTGTAATGAAAATTACTTTTCATACTATTGGTATCGTAAACTATCCCAAGCAAAGTCACCATCGGATTGGAGGTTACATTCGAGAAAAGCTTCAGGGTTACATTCGGGACTTTGTTTTACGAGTGTAACCTCCAAAAGGTTACAATCAATAATTTTTTTCCGAATGTAAATTCCAAAAAGTAACATTAGGAAAAATAAAACAGTATACTCGGAAAAAAAGGTATATCAATCTATCGAGCGCTATGCTCTATGTTAGAATCTACTTAATCAAGTTATCCAAGGAATCTAGTTAGTTCTTGTGTGCATAAAATATGTACAGGATCCTGAACAAAGCATGAGCACATCAAAGATGCTGAGAGTACATAAAAATGTCCCTATACCTTCTTTTTATGTCATGACACACCAAGAACAGTATAATTAAGTATCGATATTTAAAAAAAAATAATAAAGAAAAACAAAATAGGCTATCAGCGGGAATCGAACCCGAGTCGCTGCGTTAGTAGTCAAGTGCCCGCAACGAAAGACTAACGTGGCATTGCTGAAGGGAATAGTAATGAAAATTACTTTTAATACTATTGGTATCGTAAACTATCCCAAGCAAAGTCAACATCGGACTGGAGGTTACATTCGGGAAAAGCTTCAGGGTTACATTCGGGAATTTGTTTTACGAGTGTAACCTCCAAAAGGTTACAATCAATAATTTTTTTTCCGAATGTAAATTCCAAAAAGTAACATTAGGAAAAATAAAACAGTATACTCGGAAAAAAAGGTATATCAATCTATCGAGCGCTATGCTCTATGTTAGAATCTACTTAATCAAGTTATCCAAGGAATCTAGTTAGTTCTTGTGCGCATAAAATATGTACAGGATCCTGAACAAAGCATGAGCACATCAAAGATGCTGAGAGTACATAAAAATGTCCCTATGCCTTCTTTTTATGTCATGACACACCAAGAACAGTATAATTAAGTATCGATATTTAAAAAAAAATAAAGAAAAAAATAGGCTATCAGCGGGAATCGAACCCGGGTCGCTGCGGTAGTAGTCAAGTGCCCGCAACGAAAGACTAACGTGGCATTGCTGAAGGGAATTGTAATGAAAATTACTTTTAATAATATTGGTATCGTAAACTATCCCAAGCAAAGTCACCATCGGACTGGAGGTTACAATCGGGAAAAGCTTTAGGGTTACATTCGGGAATTTGTTTTACGAGTGTAACCTCCAAAAGGTTACAATCAATAATTTTTTTCCGAATGTAAATTCCAAAAAGTAACATTAGGAAAAATAAAACAGTATACTCGGAAAAAAAAGGTATATCAATCTATCGAGCGCTATGCTCTATGTTAGAATCTACTTAATCAAGTTTTCCAAGGAATCTAGTTAGTTCTTGTGTGCATAAAATATGTACAGGATCCTGAACAAAGCATGAGCACATCAAAGATGCTGAGAGTACATAAAAATGTCCCTATACCTTCTTTTTATGTCATGACACACCAAGAACAGTATAATTAAGTATCGATATTTAAAAAAAAAAATAAAGAAAAAAATAGGCTATCAGCGGGAATCGAACCCGGGTCGCTGCGGTAGTAGTCAAGTGCCCGCAACCAAAGACTAACGTGGCATTGCTGAAGGGAATTGTAATGAAAATTACTTTTAATACTATTGGTATCGTAAACTATCCCAAGCAAAGTCACCATCGGATTGGAGGTTACATTCGGGAAAAGCTTCAGGGTTACATTCGGGACTTTGTTTTACGAGTGTAACCTCCAAAAGGTTACAATCAATAATTTTTTTCCGAATGTAAATTCCAAAAAGTAACATTAGGAAAAATAAAACAGTATACTCGGAAAAAAAGGTATATCAATCTATCGAGCGCTATGCTCTATTTTAGAATCTACTTAATCAAGTTATCCAAGGAATCTAGTTAGTTCTTGTGTGCATAAAATATGTACAGGATCCGGAACAAAGCATGAGCACATCAAAGATGCTGAGAGTACATCAAAATGTCCCTATACCTTCTTTTTATGTCATGACACACCAAGAACAGTATAATTAAGTATCGATATTTAAAAAAAAAAATAAAGAAAAAAAAAATAGGCTATCAGCGGGAATCGAACCCGGGTCGTTGCGTTAGTAGTCAAGTGCACGCAACGAAAGACTAACGTGGCATTGCTGAAGGGAATCGTAATGAAAATTACTTTTAATACTATTGGTATCGTAAACTATCCCAAGCAAAGTCAACATCGGACTGGAGGTTACATTCGGGAAAAGCTTCAGGGTTACATTCGGGAATTTGTTTTACGAGTGTAACCTCCAAAAGGTTACAATCAATAATTTCTTTTTCCGAATGTAAATTCCAAAAAGTAACATTAGGAAAAATAAAACAGTATACTCGGAAAAAAAGGTATATCAATCTATCGAGCGCTATGCTCTATGTTAGAATCTACTTAATCAAGTTATCCAAGGAATCTAGTTAGTTCTTGTGCGCATAAAATATGTACAGGATCCTGAACAAAGCATGAGCACATCAAAGATGCTGAGAGTACATAAAAATGTCCCTATACCTTTTTTTTATGTCATGACACACCAAGAACAGTATAATTAAGTATCGATATTTAAAAAAAAATAAAGAAAAAAAATAGGCTATCAGCGGGAATCGAACCCTGGTCGCTGCGGTAGTAGTCAAGTGCCCGCAACGAAAGACTAACGTGGCATTGCTGAAGGGAATTGTAATGAAAATTACTTTTAATACTATTGGTATCGTAAACTATCCCAAGCAAAGTCACCATCGGACTGGAGGTTACATTCGTGAAAAGCTTTAGGGTTACATTCGGGAATTTGTTTTACGAGTGTAACCTCCAAAAGGTTACAATCGATAATTTTTTTTTCCGAATGTAAATTCCAAAAAGTAACATTAGGAAAAATAAAACAGTATACTCGGAAAAAAAGGTATATCAATCTATCGAGCGCTATGCTCTATGTTAGAATCTACTTAATCAAGTTATCCAAGGAATCTAGTTAGTTCTTGTGTGCATAAAATATGTACAGGATCCTGAACAAAGCATGAGCACATCAAAGATGCTGAGAGTACATAAAAATGTCCCTATACCTTCTTTTTATGTCATGACACACCAAGATCAGTATAATTAAGTATTGATATTTAAAAAAAAAAATAAAGAAAAAAAAATAGGCTATCAGCGGGAATCGAACCCGGGTAGCTGCGTTAGTAGTCAAGTGCCCGCAACGAAAGACTAACGTGGCATTGCTGAAGGGAATTGTAATGAAAATTACTTTTAATACTATTGGTATCGTAAACTATCCCAAGCAAAGTCACCATCGGACTGGAGGTTACATTCGGGAAAAGCTTTAGGGTTACATTCGGGAATTTGTTTTACGAGTGTAACCTCCAAAAGGTTACAATCTATAATTTTTTTCCGAATGTAAATTCCAAAAAGTAACATTAGGAAAAATAAAACAGTATACTCGGAAAAAAAAGTATATCAATCTATCGAGCGCTATGCTCTATATTAGAATCTACTTAATCAAGTTTTCCAAGGAATCTAGTTAGTTCTTGTGTGCATAAAATATGTACAGGATCCTGAACAAAGCATGAGCACATCAAAGATGCTGAGAGTACATAAAAATGTCCCTATACCTTCTTTTTATGTCATGACACACCAAGAACAGTATAATTAAGTATCGATATTAAAAAAAAAAATAAAGAAAAAAAATAGGCTATCAGCGGGAATCGAACCCGGGTCGCTGCGGTAGTAGTCAACTGCCCGCAACGAAAGACTAACGTGGCATTGCTGAAGGGAATTGTAATGAAAATTACTTTTAATACTATTGGTATCGTAAACTATCCCAAGCAAAGTCACCATCGGATTGGAGGTTACATTCGGGAAAAGCTTCAGGGTTACATTCGGGACTTTGTTTTACGAGTGTAACCTCCAAAAGGTTACAATCAATAATTTTTTTCCGAATGTAAATTCCAAAAAGTAACATTAGGAAAAATAAAACAGTATACTCGGAAAAAAAGGTATATCAATCTATCGAGCGCTATGCTCTATGTTAGAATCTACTTAATCAAGTTATCCAAGGAATCTAGTTAGTTCTTGTGTGCATAAAATATGTACAGGATCCTGAACAAAGCATGAGCACATCAAAGATGCTGAGAGTACATAAAAATGTCCCTATACCTTCTTTTTATGTCATGACACACCAAGAACAGTATAATTAAGTATCGATATTTAAAAAAAAATAATAAAGAAAAACAAAATAGGCTATCAGCGGGAATCGAACCCGGGTCGCTGCGTTAGTAGTCAAGTGCCCGCAACGAAAGACTAACGTGGCATTGATGAAGGGAATTGTAATGAAAATTACTTTTAATACTATTGGTATCGTAAACTATCCCAAGCAAAGTCACCATCGGACTGGAGGTTACATTAGGGAAAAGCTTTAGGGTTACATTCGGGAATTTGTTTTACGAGTGTAACCTCCAAAAGGTTACAATCGATAATTTTTTTTCCGAATGTAAATTCCAAAAAGTAACATTAGGAAAAATAAAACAGTATACTCGGAAAAAAAGGTATATCAATCTATCGAGCGCTATGCTCTATTTTAGAATCTACTTAATCAAGTTATCCAAGGAATCTAGTTAGTTCTTGTGTGCATAAAATATGTACAAGATCCGGAACAAAGCATGAGCACATCAAAGATGCTGAGAGTACATCAAAATGTCCCTATACCTTCTTTTTATGTCATGACACACCAAGAACAGTATAATTAAGTATCGATATTTAAAAAAAAAATAAAGAAAAAAAAATAGGCTATCAGCGGGAATCGAACCCGGGTCGTTGCGTTAGTAGTCAAGTGCCCGCAACGAAAGACTAACGTGGCATTGCTGAAGGGAATAGTAATGAAAATTACTTTTAATACTATTGGTATCGTAAACTATCCCAAGCAAAGTCAACATCGGACTGGAGGTTACATTCGGGAAAAGCTTCAGGGTTACATTCGGGAATTTGTTTTACGAGTGTAACCTCCAAAAGGTTACAATCAATAATTTTTTTTCCGAATGTAAATTCCAAAAAGTAACATTAGGAAAAATAAAACAGTATACTCGGAAAAAAAGGTATATCAATCTATCGAGCGCTATGCTCTATGTTAGAATCTACTTAATCAAGTTATCCAAGGAATCTAGTTAGTTCTTGTGCGCATAAAATATGTACAGGATCCTGAACAAAGCATGAGCACATCAAAGATGCTGAGAGTACATAAAAATGTCCCTATGCCTTCTTTTTATGTCATGACACACCAAGAACAGTATAATTAAGTATCGATATTTAAAAAAAAATAAAGAAAAAAAATAGGCTATCAGCGGGAATCGAACCCGGGTCGCTGCGGTAGTAGTCAAGTGCCCGCAACGAAAGACTAACGTGGCATTGCTGAAGGGAATTGTAATGAAAATTACTTTTAATACTATTGGTATCGTAAACTATCCCAAGCAAAGTCACCATCGGACTAAAGGTTACAATCGGGAAAAGCTTTAGGGTTACATTCGGGAATTTGTTTTACGAGTGTAACCTCCAAAAGGTTACAATCTATATTTTTTTTCCGAATGTAAATTCCAAAAAGTAACATTAGGAAAAATAAAACAGTATACTCGGAAAAAAAAGTATATCAATCTATCGAGCGCTATGCTCTATGTTAGAATCTACTTAATCAAGTTATCCAAGGAATCTAGTTAGTTCTTGTGTGCATAAAATATGTACAGGATCCTGAACAAAGCATGAGCACATCAAAGATGCTGAGAGTACATAAAAATGTCCCTATACCTTCTTTTTATGTCATGACACACCAAGATCAGTATAATTAAGTATTGATATTTAAAAAAAAAAAATAAAGAAAAACAAAATAGGCTATCAGCGGGAATCGAACCCGGGTAGCTGCGTTAGTAGTCAAGTGCCCGCAACGAAAGACTAACGTGGCATTGCTGAAGGGAATTGTAATGAAATTTACTTTTAATACTATTGGTATCGTAAACTATCCCAAGCAAAGTCACCATCGGACTGGAGGTTACATTCGGGAAAAGCTTTAGGGTTACATTCGGGAATTTGTTTTACGAGTGTAACCTCCAAAAGGTTACAATCTATAATTTTTTTCCGAATGTAAATTCCAAAAAGTAACATTAGGAAAAATAAAACAGTATACTCGGAAAAAAAAGTATATCAATCTATCGAGCGCTATGCTCTATATTAGAATCTACTTAATCAAGTTTTCCAAGGAATCTAGTTAGTTCTTGTGTGCATAAAATATGTACAGGATCCTGAACAAAGCATGAGCACATCAAAGATGCTGAGAGTACATAAAAATGTCCCTATACCTTCTTTTTATGTCATGACACACCAAGAACAGTATAATTAAGTATCGATATTAAAAAAAAAAATAAAGAAAAAAAATAGGCTATCAGCGGGAATCGAACCCGGGTCGCTGCGGTAGTAGTCAACTGCCCGCAACGAAAGACTAACGTGGCATTGCTGAAGGGAATTGTAATGAAAATTACTTTTAATACTATTGGTATCGTAAACTATCCCAAGCAAAGTCACCATCGGATTGGAGGTTACATTCGGGAAAAGCTTCAGGGTTACATTCGGGACTTTGTTTTACGAGTGTAACCTCCAAAAGGTTACAATCAATAATTTTTTTCCGAATGTAAATTCCAAAAAGTAACATTAGGAAAAATAAAACAGTATACTCGGAAAAAAAGGTATATCAATCTATCGAGCGCTATGCTCTATGTTAGAATCTACTTAATCAAGTTATCCAAGGAATCTAGTTAGTTCTTGTGTGCATAAAATATGTACAGGATCCTGAACAAAGCATGAGCACATCAAAGATGCTGAGAGTACATAAAAATGTCCCTATACCTTCTTTTTATGTCATGACACACCAAGAACAGTATAATTAAGTATCGATATTTAAAAAAAAAATAATAAAGAAAAACAAAATAGGCTATCAGCGGGAATCGAACCCGGGTCGCTGCGTTAGTAGTCAAGTGCCCGCAACGAAAGACTAACGTGGCATTGATGAAGGAAATTGTAATGAAAATTACTTTTAATACTATTGGTATCGTAAACTATCCCAAGCAAAGTCACCATCGGACTGGAGGTTACATTCGGGAAAAGCTTTAGGGTTACATTCGGGAATTTGTTTTACGAGTGTAACCTCCAAAAGGTTACAATCGATAATTTTTTTTCCGAATGTAAATTCCAAAAAGTAACATTAGGAAAAATAAAACAGTATACTCGGAAAAAAAGGTATATCAATCTATCGAGCGCTATGCTCTATTTTAGAATCTACTTAATCAAGTTATCCAAGGAATCTAGTTAGTTCTTGTGTGCATAAAATATGTACAAGATCCGGAACAAAGCATGAGCACATCAAAGATGCTGAGAGTACATCAAAATGTCCCTATACCTTCTTTTTATGTCATGACACACCAAGAACAGTATAATTAAGTATCGATATTTAAAAAAAAAATAAAGCAAAAAAAAATAGGCTATCAGCGGGAATCGAACCCGGGTCGTTGCGTTAGTAGTCAAGTGCCCGCAACGAAAGACTAACGTGGCATTGCTGAAGGGAATAGTAATGAAAATTACTTTTAATACTATTGGTATCGTAAACTATCCCAAGCAAAGTCAACATCGGACTGGAGGTTACATTCGGGAAAAGCTTCAGGGTTACATTCGGGAATTTGTTTTACGAGTGTAACCTCCAAAAGGTTACAATCAATAATTTTTTTTCCGAATGTAAATTCCAAAAAGTAACATTAGGAAAAATAAAACAGTATACTCGGAAAAAAAGGTATATCAATCTATCGAGCGCTATGCTCTATGTTAGAATCTACTTAATCAAGTTATCCAAGGAATCTAGTTAGTTCTTGTGCGCATAAAATATGTACAGGATCCTGAACAAAGCATGAGCACATCAAAGATGCTGAGAGTACATAAAAATGTCCCTATGCCTTCTTTTTATGTCATGACACACCAAGAACAGTATAATTAAGTATCGATATTTAAAAAAAAATAAAGAAAAAAAATAGGCTATCAGCGGGAATCGAACCCGGGTCGCTGCGGTAGTAGTCAAGTGCCCGCAACGAAAGACTAACGTGGCATTGCTGAAGGGAATTGTAATGAAAATTACTTTTAATACTATTGGTATCGTAAACTATCCCAAGCAAAGTCACCATCGGACTGGAGGTTACAATCGGGAAAAGCTTTAGGGTTACATTCGGGAATTTGTTTTACGAGTGTAACCTCCAAAAGGTTACAATCTATATTTTTTTTCCGAATGTAAATTCCAAAAAGTAACATTAGGAAAAATAAAACAGTATACTCGGAAAAAAAGGTATATCAATCTATCGAGCGCTATGCTCTATGTTAGAATCTACTTAATCAAGTTATCCAAGGAATCTAGTTAGTTCTTGTGCGCATAAAATATGTACAGGATCCTGAACAAAGCATGAGCACATCAAAGATGCTGAGAGTACATAAAAATGTCCCTATGCCTTCTTTTTATGTCATGACACACCAAGAACAGTATAATTAAGTATCGATATTTAAAAAAAAAAAAAAAAAAAAAAAAATAGGCTATCAGCGGTAATCGAACCCGGGTCGCTGCGGTAGTAGTCAAGTGCCCGCAACGAAAGACTAACGTGGCATTGCTGAAGGGAATTGTAATGAAAATTACTTTTAATACTATTGGTATCGTAAACTATCCCAAGCAAAGTCACCATCGGACTGGAGGTTACAATCGGGAAAAGCTTTAGGGTTACATTCGGGAATTTGTTTTACGAGTGTAACCTCCAAAAGGTTACAATCTATATTTTTTTTCCGAATGTAAATTCCAAAAAGTAACATTAGGAAAAATAAAACAGTATACTCGGAAAAAAAAGTATATCAATCTATCGAGCGCTATGCTCTATGTTAGAATCTACTTAATCAAGTTATCCAAGGAATCTAGTTAGTTCTTGTGTGCATAAAATATGTACAGGATCCTGAACAAAGCATGAGCACATCAAAGATGCTGAGAGTACATAAAAATGTCCCTATACCTTCTTTTTATGTCATGACACACCAAGAACAGTATAATTACGTATCGCTATTTAAAAAAAAATAAAGAAAAAAATAGGCTATCAGCGGGAATCGAACCCGGGTCGCTGCGGTAGTAGTCAAGTGCCCGCAACGAAAGACTAACGTGGCATTGCTGAAGGGAATTGTAATGAAAATTACTTTTAATACTATTGGTATCGTAAACTATCCCAAGCAAAGTCACCATCGGACTGGAGGTTACATTCGTGAAAAGCTTTAGGGTTACATTCGGGAATTTGTTTTACGAGTGTAACCTCCAAAAGGTTACAATCGATAATTTTTTTTTCCGAATGTAAATTCCAAAAAGTAACATTAGGAAAAATAAAACAGTATACTCGGAAAAAAAGGTATATCAATCTATCGAGCGCTATGCTCTATGTTAGAATCTACTTAATCAAGTTATCCAAGGAATCTAGTTAGTTCTTGTGTGCATAAAATATGTACAGGATCCTGAACAAAGCATGAGCACATCAAAGATGCTGAGAGTACATAAAAATGTCCCTATACCTTCTTTTTATGTCATGACACACCAAGATCAGTATAATTAAGTATCGATATTTAAAAAAAAAAAATAAAGAAAAAAAAATAGGCTATCAGCGGGAATCGAACCCGGGTAGCTGCGTTAGTAGTCAAGTGCCCGCAACGAAAGACTAACGTGGCATTGCTGAAGGGAATTGTAATGAAAATTACTTTTAATACTATTGGTATCGTAAACTATCCCAAGCAAAGTCACCATCGGACTGGAGGTTACATTCGGGAAAAGCTTTAGGGTTACATTCGGGAATTTGTTTTACGAGTGTAACCTCCAAAAGGTTACAATCTATAATTTTTTTCCGAATGTAAATTCCAAAAAGTAACATTAGGAAAAATAAAACAGTATACTCGGAAAAAAAAGTATATCAATCTATCGAGCGCTATGCTCTATATTAGAATCTACTTAATCAAGTTTTCCAAGGAATCTAGTTAGTTCTTGTGTGCATAAAATATGTACAGGATCCTGAACAAAGCATGAGCACATCAAAGATGCTGAGAGTACATAAAAATGTCCCTATACCTTCTTTTTATGTCATGACACACCAAGAACAGTATAATTAAGTATCGATATTAAAAAAAAAAATAAAGAAAAAAAATAGGCTATCAGCGGGAATCGAACCCGGGTCGCTGCGGTAGTAGTCAACTGCCCGCAACGAAAGACTAACGTGGCATTGCTGAAGGGAATTGTAATGAAAATTACTTTTAATACTATTGGTATCGTAAACTATCCCAAGCAAAGTCACCATCGGATTGGAGGTTACATTCGGGAAAAGCTTCAGGGTTACATTCGGGACTTTGTTTTACGAGTGTAACCTCCAAAAGGTTACAATCAATATTTTTTTTCCGAATGTAAATTCCAAAAAGTAACATTAGGAAAAATAAAACAGTATACTCGGAAAAAAAGGTATATCAATCTATCGAGCGCTATGCTCTATGTTAGAATCTACTTAATCAAGTTATCCAAGGAATCTAGTTAGTTCTTGTGTGCATAAAATATGTACAGGATCCTGAACAAAGCATGAGCACATCAAAGATGCTGAGAGTACATAAAAATGTCCCTATACCTTCTTTTTATGTCATGACACACCAAGAACAGTATAATTAAGTATCGATATTTAAAAAAAAATAATAAAGAAAAACAAAATAGGCTATCAGCGGGAATCGAACCCGGGTCGCTGCGTTAGTAGTCAAGTGCCCGCAACGAAAGACTAACGTGGCATTGATGAAGGGAATTGTAATGAAAATTACTTTTAATACTATTGGTATCGTAAACTATCCCAAGCAAAGTCACCATCGGACTGGAGGTTACATTCGGGAAAAGCTTTAGGGTTACATTCGGGAATTTGTTTTACGAGTGTAACCTCCAAAAGGTTACAATCGATAATTTTTTTTCCGAATGTAAATTCCAAAAAGTAACATTAGGAAAAATAAAACAGTATACTCGGAAAAAAAGGTATATCAATCTATCGAGCGCTATGCTCTATTTTAGAATCTACTTAATCAAGTTATCCAAGGAATCTAGTTAGTTCTTGTGTGCATAAAATATGTACAAGATCCGGAACAAAGCATGAGCACATCAAAGATGCTGAGAGTACATCAAAATGTCCCTATACCTTCTTTTTATGTCATGACACACCAAGAACAGTATAATTAAGTATCGATATTTAAAAAAAAAAATAAAGAAAAAAAAATAGGCTATCAGCGGGAATCGAACCCGGGTCGTTGCGTTAGTAGTCAAGTGCCCGCAACGAAAGACTAACGTGGCATTGCTGAAGGGAATAGTAATGAAAATTACTTTTAATACTATTGGTATCGTAAACTATCCCAAGCAAAGTCAACATCGGACTGGAGGTTACATTCGGGAAAAGCTTCAGGGTTACATTCGGGAATTTGTTTTACGAGTGTAACCTCCAAAAGGTTACAATCAATAATTTTTTTTCCGAATGTAAATTCCAAAAAGTAACATTAGGAAAAATAAAACAGTATACTCGGAAAAAAAGGTATATCAATCTATCGAGCGCTATGCTCTATGTTAGAATCTACTTAATCAAGTTATCCAAGGAATCTAGTTAGTTCTTGTGCGCATAAAATATGTACAGGATCCTGAACAAAGCATGAGCACATCAAAGATGCTGAGAGTACATAAAAATGTCCCTATGCCTTCTTTTTATGTCATGACACACCAAGAACAGTATAATTAAGTATCGATATTTAAAAACAAATAAAGAAAAAAAATAGGCTATCAGCGGGAATCGAACCCGGGTCGCTGCGGTAGTAGTCAAGTGCCCGCAACGAAAGACTAACGTGGCATTGCTGAAGGGAATTGTAATGAAAATTACTTTTAATACTATTGGTATCGTAAACTATCCCAAGCAAAGTCACCATCGGACTGGAGGTTACAATCGGGAAAAGCTTTAGGGTTACATTCGGGAATTTGTTTTACGAGTGTAACCTCCAAAAGGTTACAATCTATATTTTTTTTCCGAATGTAAATTCCAAAAAGTAACATTAGGAAAAATAAAACAGTATACTCGGAAAAAAAAGTATATCAATCTATCGAGCGCTATGCTCTATGTTAGAATCTACTTAATCAAGTTATCCAAGGAATCTAGTTAGTTCTTGTGTGCATAAAATATGTACAGGATCCTGAACAAAGCATGAGCACATCAAAGATGCTGAGAGTACATAAAAATGTCCCTATACCTTCTTTTTATGTCATGACACACCAAGATCAGTATAATTAAGTATTGATATTTAAAAAAAAAAAATAAAGAAAAAAAAATAGGCTATCAGCGGGAATCGAACCCGGGTAGCTGCGTTAGTAGTCAAGTGCCCGCAACGAAAGACTAACGTGGCATTGCTGAAGGGAATTGTAATGAAAATTACTTTTAATACTATTGGTATCGAAAACTATCCCAAGCAAAGTCACCATCGGACTGGAGGTTACATTCGGGAAAAGCTTTAGGGTTACATTCGGGAATTTGTTTTACGAGTGTAACCTCCAAAAGGTTACAATCTATAATTTTTTTCCGAATGTAAATTCCAAAAAGTAACATTAGGAAAAATAAAACAGTATACTCGGAAAAAAAAGTATATCAATCTATCGAGCGCTATGCTCTATATTAGAATCTACTTAATCAAGTTTTCCAAGGAATCTAGTTAGTTCTTGTGTGCATAAAATATGTACAGGATCCTGAACAAAGCATGAGCACATCAAAGATGCTGAGAGTACATAAAAATGTCCCTATACCTTCTTTTTATGTCATGACACACCAAGAACAGTATAATTAAGTATCGATATTAAAAAAAAAAATAAAGAAAAAAAATAGGCTATCAGCGGGAATCGAACCCGGGTCGCTGCGGTAGTAGTCAACTGCCCGCAACGAAAGACTAACGTGGCATTGCTGAAGGGAATTGTAATGAAAATTACTTTTAATACTATTGGTATCGTAAACTATCCCAAGCAAAGTCACCATCGGATTGGAGGTTACATTCGGGAAAAGCTTCAGGGTTACATTCGGGACTTTGTTTTACGAGTGTAACCTCCAAAAGGTTACAATCAATAATTTTTTTCCGAATGTAAATTCCAAAAAGTAACATTAGGAAAAATAAAACAGTATACTCGGAAAAAAAGGTATATCAATCTATCGAGCGCTATGCTCTATGTTAGAATCTACTTAATCAAGTTATCCAAGGAATCTAGTTAGTTCTTGTGTGCATAAAATATGTACAAGATCCGGAACAAAGCATGAGCACATCAAAGATGCTGAGAGTACATCAAAATGTCCCTATACCTTCTTTTTATGTCATGACACACCAAGAACAGTATAATTAAGTATCGATATTTAAAAAAAAATAATAAAGAAAAACAAAATAGGCTATCAGCGGGAATCGAACCCGGGTCGCTGCGTTAGTAGTCAAGTGCCCGCAACGAAAGACTAACGTGGCATTGATGAAGGGAATTGTAATGAAAATTACTTTTAATACTATTGGTATCGTAAACTATCCCAAGCAAAGTCACCATCGGACTGGAGGTTACATTCGGGAAAAGCTTTAGGGTTACATTCGGGAATTTGTTTTACGAGTGTAACCTCCAAAAGGTTACAATCGATAATTTTTTTTCCGAATGTAAATTCCAAAAAGTAACATTAGGAAAAATAAAACAGTATACTCGGAAAAAAAGGTATATCAATCTATCGAGCGCTATGCTCTATTTTAGAATCTACTTAATCAAGTTATCCAAGGAATCTAGTTAGTTCTTGTGTGCATAAAATATGTACAAGATCCGGAACAAAGCATGAGCACATCAAAGATGCTGAGAGTACATAAAAATGTCCCTATACCTTCTTTTTATGTCATGACACACCAAGAACAGTATAATTAAGTATCGATATTTAAAAAAAAAATAAAGCAAAAAAAAATAGGCTATCAGCGGGAATCGAACCCGGGTCGTTGCGTTAGTAGTCAAGTGCCCGCAACGAAAGACTAACGTGGCATTGCTGAAGGGAATAGTAATGAAAATTACTTTTAATACTATTGGTATCGTAAACTATCCCAAGCAAAGTCAACATCGGACTGGAGGTTACATTCGGGAAAAGCTTCAGGGTTACATTCGGGAATTTGTTTTACGAGTGTAACCTCCAAAAGGTTACAATCAATAATTTTTTTTCCGAATGTAAATTCCAAAAAGTAACATTAGGAAAAATAAAACAGTATACTCGGAAAAAAAGGTATATCAATCTATCGAGCGCTATGCTCTATGTTAGAATCTACTTAATCAAGTTATCCAAGGAATCTAGTTAGTTCTTGTGCGCATAAAATATGTACAGGATCCTGAACAAAGCATGAGCACATCAAAGATGCTGAGAGTACATAAAAATGTCCCTATACCTTCTTTTTATGTCATGACACACCAAGAACAGTATAATTACGTATCGCTATTTAAAAAAAAATAAAGAAAAAAATAGGCTATCAGCGGGAATCGAACCCGGGTCGCTGCGGTAGTAGTCAAGTGCCCGCAACGAAAGACTAACGTGGCATTGCTGAAGGGAATTGTAATGAAAATTACTTTTAATACTATTGGTATCGTAAACTATCCCAAGCAAAGTCAACATCGGACTGGAGGTTACATTCGGGAAAAGCTTTAGGGTTACATTCGGGAATTTGTTTTACGAGTGTAACCTCCAAAAGGTTACAATCGATAATTTTTTTTCCGAATGTAAATTCCAAAAAGTAACATTAGGAAAAATAAAACAGTATACTCGGAAAAAAAGGTATATCAATCTATCGAGCGCTATGCTCTATTTTAGAATCTACTTAATCAAGTTATCCAAGGAATCTAGTTAGTTCTTGTGTGCATAAAATATGTACAAGATCCGGAACAAAGCATGAGCACATCAAAGATGCTGAGAGTACATCAAAATGTCCCTATACCTTCTTTTTATGTCATGACACACCAAGAACAGTATAATTAAGTATCGATATTTAAAAAAAAAATAAAGCAAAAAAAAATAGGCTATCAGCGGGAATCGAACCCGGGTCGTTGCGTTAGTAGTCAAGTGCCCGCAACGAAAGACTAACGTGGCATTGCTGAAGGGAATAGTAATGAAAATTACTTTTAATACTATTGGTATCGTAAACTATCCCAAGCAAAGTCAACATCGGACTGGAGGTTACATTCGGGAAAAGCTTCAGGGTTACATTCGGGAATTTGTTTTACGAGTGTAACCTCCAAAAGGTTACAATCAATAATTTTTTTTCCGAATGTAAATTCCAAAAAGTAACATTAGGAAAAATAAAACAGTATACTCGGAAAAAAAGGTATATCAATCTATCGAGCGCTATGCTCTATGTTAGAATCTACTTAATCAAGTTATCCAAGGAATCTAGTTAGTTCTTGTGCGCATAAAATATGTACAGGATCCTGAACAAAGCATGAGCACATCAAAGATGCTGAGAGTACATAAAAATGTCCCTATGCCTTCTTTTTATGTCATGACACACCAAGAACAGTATAATTAAGTATCGATATTTAAAAAAAAATAAAGAAAAAAAATAGGCTATCAGCGGGAATCGAACCCGGGTCGCTGCGGTAGTAGTCAAGTGCCCGCAACGAAAGACTAACGTGGCATTGCTGAAGGGAATTGTAATGAAAATTACTTTTAATACTATTGGTATCGTAAACTATCCCAAGCAAAGTCACCATCGGACTGGAGGTTACAATCGGGAAAAGCTTTAGGGTTACATTCGGGAATTTGTTTTACGAGTGTAACCTCCAAAAGGTTACAATCTATATTTTTTTTCCGAATGTAAATTCCAAAAAGTAACATTAGGAAAAATAAAACAGTATACTCGGAAAAAAAAGTATATCAATCTATCGAGCGCTATGCTCTATGTTAGAATCTACTTAATCAAGTTATCCAAGGAATCTAGTTAGTTCTTGTGTGCATAAAATATGTACAGGATCCTGAACAAAGCATGAGCACATCAAAGATGCTGAGAGTACATAAAAATGTCCCTATACCTTCTTTTTATGTCATGACACACCAAGAACAGTATAATTACGTATCGCTATTTAAAAAAAAATAAAGAAAAAAATAGGCTATCAGCGGGAATCGAACCCGGGTCGCTGCGGTAGTAGTCAAGTGCCCGCAACGAAAGACTAACGTGGCATTGCTGAAGGGAATTGTAATGAAAATTACTTTTAATACTATTGGTATCGTAAACTATCCCAAGCAAAGTCACCATCGGACTGGAGGTTACATTCGTGAAAAGCTTTAGGGTTACATTCGGGAATTTGTTTTACGAGTGTAACCTCCAAAAGGTTACAATCGATAATTTTTTTTTCCGAATGTAAATTCCAAAAAGTAACATTAGGAAAAATAAAACAGTATACTCGGAAAAAAAGGTATATCAATCTATCGAGCGCTATGCTCTATGTTAGAATCTACTTAATCAAGTTATCCAAGGAATCTAGTTAGTTCTTGTGTGCATAAAATATGTACAGGATCCTGAACAAAGCATGAGCACATCAAAGATGCTGAGAGTACATAAAAATGTCCCTATACCTTCTTTTTATGTCATGACACACCAAGATCAGTATAATTAAGTATCGATATTTAAAAAAAAAAAATAAAGAAAAAAAAATAGGCTATTAGCGGGAATCGAACCCGGGTAGCTGCGTTAGTAGTCAAGTGCCCGCAACGAAAGACTAACGTGGCATTGCTGAAGGGAATTGTAATGAAAATTACTTTTAATACTATTGGTATCGTAAACTATCCCAAGCAAAGTCACCATCGGACTGGAGGTTACATTCGGGAAAAGCTTTAGGGTTACATTCGGGAATTTGTTTTACGAGTGTAACCTCCAAAAGGTTACAATCTATAATTTTTTTCCGAATGTAAATTCCAAAAAGTAACATTAGGAAAAATAAAACAGTATACTCGGAAAAAAAAGTATATCAATCTATCGAGCGCTATGCTCTATATTAGAATCTACTTAATCAAGTTTTCCAAGGAATCTAGTTAGTTCTTGTGTGCATAAAATATGTACAGGATCCTGAACAAAGCATGAGCACATCAAAGATGCTGAGAGTACATAAAAATGTCCCTATACCTTCTTTTTATGTCATGACACACCAAGAACAGTATAATTAAGTATCGATATTAAAAAAAAAAATAAAGAAAAAAAATAGGCTATCAGCGGGAATCGAACCCGGGTCGCTGCGGTAGTAGTCAACTGCCCGCAACGAAAGACTAACGTGGCATTGCTGAAGGGAATTGTAATGAAAATTACTTTTAATACTATTGGTATCGTAAACTATCCCAAGCAAAGTCACCATCGGATTGGAGGTTACATTCGGGAAAAGCTTCAGGGTTACATTCGGGACTTTGTTTTACGAGTGTAACCTCCAAAAGGTTACAATCAATAATTTTTTTCCGAATGTAAATTCCAAAAAGTAACATTAGGAAAAATAAAACAGTATACTCGGAAAAAAAGGTATATCAATCTATCGAGCGCTATGCTCTATGTTAGAATCTACTTAATCAAGTTATCCAAGGAATCTAGTTAGTTCTTGTGTGCATAAAATATGTACAGGATCCTGAACAAAGCATGAGCACATCAAAGATGCTGAGAGTACATAAAAATGTCCCTATACCTTCTTTTTATGTCATGACACACCAAGAACAGTATAATTAAGTATCGATATTTAAAAAAAAATAATAAAGAAAAACAAAATAGGCTATCAGCGGGAATCGAACCCGGGTCGCTGCGTTAGTAGTCAAGTGCCCGCAACGAAAGACTAACGTGGCATTGATGAAGGGAATTGTAATGAAAATTACTTTTAATACTATTGGTATCGTAAACTATCCCAAGCAAAGTCACCATCGGACTGGAGGTTACATTCGGGAAAAGCTTTAGGGTTACATTCGGGAATTTGTTTTACGAGTGTAACCTCCAAAAGGTTACAATCGATAATTTTTTTTCCGAATGTAAATTCCAAAAAGTAACATTAGGAAAAATAAAACAGTATACTCGGAAAAAAAGGTATATCAATCTATCGAGCGCTATGCTCTATTTTAGAATCTACTTAATCAAGTTATCCAAGGAATCTAGTTAGTTCTTGTGTGCATAAAATATGTACAAGATCCGGAACAAAGCATGAGCACATCAAAGATGCTGAGAGTACATCAAAATGTCCCTATACCTTCTTTTTATGTCATGACACACCAAGAACAGTATAATTAAGTATCGATATTTAAAAAAAAAATAAAGAAAAAAAAATAGGCTATCAGCGGGAATCGAACCCGGGTCGTTGCGTTAGTAGTCAAGTGCCCGCAACGAAAGACTAACGTGGCATTGCTGAAGGGAATAGTAATGAAAATTACTTTTAATACTATTGGTATCGTAAACTATCCCAAGCAAAGTCAACATCGGACTGGAGGTTACATTCGGGAAAAACTTCAGGGTTACATTCGGGAATTTGTTTTACGAGTGTAACCTCCAAAAGGTTACAATCAATAATTTTTTTTCCGAATGTAAATTCCAAAAAGTAACATTAGGAAAAATAAAACAGTATACTCGGAAAAAAAGGTATATCAATCTATCGAGCGCTATGCTCTATGTTAGAATCTACTTAATCAAGTTATCCAAGGAATCTAGTTAGTTCTTGTGCGCATAAAATATGTACAGGATCCTGAACAAAGCATGAGCACATCAAAGATGCTGAGAGTACATAAAAATGTCCCTATGCCTTCTTTTTATGTCATGACACACCAAGAACAGTATAATTAAGTATCGATATTTAAAAAAAAATAAAGAAAAAAAATAGGCTATCAGCGGGAATCGAACCCGGGTCGCTGCGGTAGTAGTCAAGTGCCCGCAACGAAAGACTAACGTGGCATTGCTGAAGGGAATTGTAATGAAAATTACTTTTAATACTATTGGTATCGTAAACTATCCCAAGCAAAGTCACCATCGGACTGGAGGTTACAATCGGGAAAAGCTTTAGGGTTACATTCGGGAATTTGTTTTACGAGTGTAACCTCCAAAAGGTTACAATCTATATTTTTTTTTCCAAATGTAAATTCCAAAAAGTAACATTAGGAAAAATAAAACAGTATACTCGGAAAAAAAAGTATATCAATCTATCGAGCGCTATGCTCTATGTTAGAATCTACTTAATCAAGTTTTCCAAGGAATCTAGTTAGTTCTTGTGTGCATAAAATATGTACAGGATCCTGAACAAAGCATGAGCACATCAAAGATGCTGAGAGTACATAAAAATGTCCCTATACCTTCTTTTTATGTCATGACACACCAAGAACAGTATAATTACGTATCGCTATTTAAAAAAAAATAAAGAAAAAAATAGGCTATCAGCGGGAATCGAACCCGGGTCGCTGCGGTAGTAGTCAACTGCCCGCAACGAAAGATTAACGTGGCATTGCTGAAGGGAATTGTAATGAAAATTACTTTTAATACTATTGGTATCGTAAACTATCCCAAGCAAAGTCACCATCGGACTGGAGGTTACATTCGGGAAAAGCTTTAGGGTTACATTCGGGAATTTGTTTTACGAGTGTAACCTCCAAAAGGTTACAATCGATAATTTTTTTTCCGAATGTAAATTCCAAAAAGTAACATTAGGAAAAATAAAACAGTATACTCGGAAAAAAAGGTATATCAATCTATCGAGCGCTATGCTCTATGTTAGAATCTACTTAATCAAGTTATCCAAGGAATCTAGTTAGTTCTTGTGTGCATAAAATATGTACAGGATCCTGAACAAAGCATGAGCACATCAAAGATGCTGAGAGTACATAAAAATGTCCCTATACCTTCTTTTTATGTCATGACACACCAAGAACAGTATAATTAAGTATCGATATTTTAAAAAAAATAAAGAAAAAAATAGGCTATCAGCGGGAATCGAACCCGGGTCGCTGCGGTAGTAGTCAAGTGCCCGCAACGAAAGACTAACGTGGCATTGCTGAAGGGAATTGTAATGAAAATTACTTTTAATACTATTGGTATCGTAAACTATCCCAAGCAAAGTCACCATCGGACTGGAGGTTACATTCGGGAAAAGCTTTAGGGTTACATTCGGGAATTTGTTTTACGAGTGTAACCTCCAAAAGGTTACAATCGATAATTTTTTTTCCGAATGTAAATTCCAAAAAGTAACATTAGGAAAAATAAAACAGTATACTCGGAAAAAAAGGTATATCAATCTATCGAGCGCTATGCTCTATTTTAGAATCTACTTAATCAAGTTATCCAAGGAATCTAGTTAGTTCTTGTGTGCATAAAATATGTACAGGATCCGGAACAAAGCATGAGCACATCAAAGATGCTGAGAGTACATCAAAATGTCCCTATACCTTCTTTTTATGTCATGACACACCAAGAACAGTATAATTAAGTATCGATATTTAAAAAAAAAAATAAAGAAAAAAAAAATAGGCTATCAGCGGGAATCGAACCCGGGTCGTTGCGTTAGTAGTCAAGTGCCCGCAACGAAAGACTAACGTGGCATTGCTGAAGGGAATCGTAATGAAAATTACTTTTAATACTATTGGTATCGTAAACTATCCCAAGCAAAGTCAACATCGGACTGGAGGTTACATTCGGGAAAAGCTTCAGGGTTACATTCGGGAATTTGTTTTACGAGTGTAACCTCCAAAAGGTTACAATCAATAATTTTTTTTCCGAATGTAAATTCCAAAAAGTAACATTAGGAAAAATAAAACAGTATACTCGGAAAAAAAGGTATATCAATCTATCGAGCGCTATGCTCTATGTTAGAATCTACTTAATCAAGTTATCCAAGCAATCTAGTTAGTTCTTGTGCGCATAAAATATGTACAGGATCCTGAACAAAGCATGAGCACATCAAAGATGCTGAGAGTACATAAAAATGTCCCTATACCTTCTTTTTATGTCATGACACACCAAGAACAGTATAATTAAGTATCGATATTAAAAAAAAAAATAAAGAAAAAAAATAGGCTATCAGCGGGAATCGAACCCGGGTCGCTGCGGTAGTAGTCAACTGCCCGCAACGAAAGACTAACGTGGCATTGCTGAAGGGAATTGTAATGAAAATTACTTTTAATACTATTGGTATCGTAAACTATCCCAAGCAAAGTCACCATCGGATTGGAGGTTACATTCGGGAAAAGCTTCAGGGTCACATTCTGGACTTTGTTTTACGAGTGTAACCTCCAAAAGGTTACAATCAATAATTTTTTTCCGAATGTAAATTCCAAAAAGTAACATTAGGAAAAATAAAACAGTATACTCGGAAAAAAAGGTATATCAATCTATCGAGCGCTATGCTCTATGTTAGAATCTACTTAATCAAGTTATCCAAGGAATCTAGTTAGTTCTTGTGTGCATAAAATATGTACAGGATCCTGAACAAAGCATGAGCACATCAAAGATGCTGAGAGTACATAAAAATGTCCCTATACCTTCTTTTTATGTCATGACACACCAAGAACAGTATAATTAAGTATCGATATTTAAAAAAAAATAATAAAGAAAAACAAAATAGGCTATCAGCGGGAATCGAACCCGGGTCGCTGCGTTAGTAGTCAAGTGCCCGCAACGAAAGACTAACGTGGCATTGATGAAGGGAATTGTAATGAAAATTACTTTTAATACTATTGGTATCGTAAACTATCCCAAGCAAAGTCACCATCGGACTGGAGGTTACATTCGGGAAAAGCTTTAGGGTTACATTCGGGAATTTGTTTTACGAGTGTAACCTCCAAAAGGTTACAATCGATAATTTTTTTTCCGAATGTAAATTCCAAAAAGTAACATTAGGAAAAATAAAACAGTATACTCGGAAAAAAAGGTATATCAATCTATCGAGCGCTATGCTCTATTTTAGAATCTACTTAATCAAGTTATCCAAGGAATCTAGTTAGTTCTTGTGTGCATAAAATATGTACAAGATCCGGAACAAAGCATGAGCACATCAAAGATGCTGAGAGTACATCAAAATGTCCCTATACCTTTTTTTTATGTCATGACACACCAAGAACAGTATAATTAAGTATCGATATTTAAAAAAAAAATAAAGAAAAAAAAATAGGCTATCAGCGGGAATCGAACCCGGGTCGTTGCGTTAGTAGTCAAGTGCCCGCAACGAAAGACTAACGTGGCATTGCTGAAGGGAATAGTAATGAAAATTACTTTTAATACTATTGGTATCGTAAACTATCCCAAGCAAAGTCAACATCGGACTGGAGGTTACATTCGGGAAAAGCTTCAGGGTTACATTCGGGAATTTGTTTTACGAGTGTAACCTCCAAAAGGTTACAATCAATAATTTTTTTTCCGAATGTAAATTCCAAAAAGTAACATTAGGAAAAATAAAACAGTATACTCGGAAAAAAAGGTATATCAATCTATCGAGCGCTATGCTCTATGTTAGAATCTACTTAATCAAGTTATCCAAGGAATCTAGTTAGTTCTTGTGCGCATAAAATATGTACAGGATCCTGAACAAAGCATGAGCACATCAAAGATGCTGAGAGTACATAAAAATGTCCCTATGCCTTCTTTTTATGTCATGACACACCAAGAACAGTATATTTAAGTATCGATATTTAAAAAAAAATAAAGAAAACAAATAGGCTATCAGCGGGAATCGAACCCGGGTCGCTGCGGTAGTAGTCAAGTGCCCGCAACGAAAGACTAACGTGGCATTGCTGAAGGGAATTGTAATGAAAATTACTTTTAATACTATTGGTATCGTAAACTATCCCAAGCAAAGTCACCATCGGACTGGAGGTTACAATCGGGAAAAGCTTTAGGGTTACATTCGGGAATTTGTTTTACGAGTGTAACCTCCAAAAGGTTACAATCTATATTTTTTTTCCGAATGTAAATTCCAAAAAGTAACATTAGGAAAAATAAAACAGTATACTCGGAAAAAAAAGTATATCAATCTATCGAGCGCTATGCTCTATGTTAGAATCTACTTAATCAAGTTTTCCAAGGAATCTAGTTAGTTCTTGTGTGCATAAAATATGTACAGGATCCTGAACAAAGCATGAGCACATCAAAGATGCTGAGAGTACATAAAAATGTCCCTATACCTTCTTTTTATGTCATGACACACCAAGAACAGTATAATTACGTATCGCTATTTAAAAAAAAATAAAGAAAAAAATAGGCTATCAGCGGGAATCGAACCCGGGTCGCTGCGGTAGTAGTCAAGTGCCCGCAACGAAAGATTAACGTGGCATTGCTGAAGGGAATTGTAATGAAAATTACTTTTAATACTATTGGTATCGTAAACTATCCCAAGCAAAGTCACCATCGGACTGGAGGTTACATTCGGGAAAAGCTTTAGGGTTACATTCGGGAATTTGTTTTACGAGTGTAACCTCCAAAAGGTTACAATCGATAATTTTTTTTCCGAATGTAAATTCCAAAAAGTAACATTAGGAAAAATAAAACAGTATACTCGGAAAAAAAGGTATATCAATCTATCGAGCGCTATGCTCTATGTTAGAATCTACTTAATCAAGTTATCCAAGGAATCTAGTTAGTTCTTGTGTGCATAAAATATGTACAGGATCCTGAACAAAGCATGAGCACATCAAAGATGCTGAGAGTACATAAAAATGTCCCTATACCTTCTTTTTATGTCATGACACACCAAGAACAGTATAATTAAGTATCGATATTTTAAAAAAAATAAAGAAAAAAAATAGGCTATCAGCGGGAATCGAACCCGGGTCGCTGCGGTAGTAGTCAAGTGCCCGCAACGAAAGACTAACGTGGCATTGCTGAAGGGAATTGTAATGAAAATTACTTTTAATACTATTGGTATCGTAAACTATCCCAAGCAAAGTCACCATCGGACTGGAGGTTACATTCGGGAAAAGCTTTAGGGTTACATTCGGGAATTTGTTTTACGAGTGTAACCTCCAAAAGGTTACAATCGATAATTTTTTTTCCGAATGTAAATTCCAAAAAGTAACATTAGGAAAAATAAAACAGTATACTCGGAAAAAAAGGTATATCAATCTATCGAGCGCTATGCTCTATTTTAGAATCTACTTAATCAAGTTATCCAAGGAATCTAGTTAGTTCTTCTGTGCATAAAATATGTACAGGATCCTGAACAAAGCATGAGCACATCAAAGATGCTGAGAGTACATCAAAATGTCCCTATACCTTCTTTTTATGTCATGACACACCAAGAACAGTATAATTAAGTATCGATATTTTAAAAAAAATAAAAGAAAAAAAATAGGCTATCAGCGGGAATCGAACCCGGGTCGCTGCGGTAGTAGTCAAGTGCCCGCAACGAAAGACTAACGTGGCATTGCTGAAGGGAATTGTAATGAAAATTACTTTTAATACTATTGGTATCGTAAACTATCCCAAGCAAAGTCACCATCGGACTGGAGGTTACATTCGGGAAAGGCTTTAGGGTTACATTCGGGAATTTGTTTTACGAGTGTAACCTCCAAAAGGTTACAATCGATAATTTTTTTTCCGAATGTAAATTCCAAAAAGTAACATTAGGAAAAATAAAACAGTATACTCGGAAAAAAAGGTATATCAATCTATCGAGCGCTATGCTCTATTTTAGAATCTACTTAATCAAGTTATCCAAGGAATCTAGTTAGTTCTTGTGTGCATAAAATATGTACAGGATCCGGAACAAAGCATGAGCACATCAAAGATGCTGAGAGTACATCAAAATGTCCCTATACCTTCTTTTTATGTCATGACACACCAAGAACAGTATAATTAAGTATCGATATTTAAAAAAAAAAATAAAGAAAAAAAAAAAAATAGGCTATCAGCGGGAATCGAACCCGGGTCGTTGCGTTAGTAGTCAAGTGCCCGCAACGAAAGACTAACGTGGCATTGCTGAAGGGAATCGTAATGAAAATTACTTTTAATACTATTGGTATCGTAAACTATCCCAAGCAAAGTCAACATCGGACTGGAGGTTACATTCGGGAAAAGCTTCAGGGTTACATTCGGGAATTTGTTTTACGAGTGTAACCTCCTAAAGGTTACAATCAATAATTTTTTTTTCCGAATGTAAATTCCAAAAAGTAACATTAGGAAAAATAAAACAGTATACTCGGAAAAAAAGGTATATCAATCTATCGAGCGCTATGCTCTATGTTAGAATCTACTTAATCAAGTTATCCAAGCAATCTAGTTAGTTCTTGTGCGCATAAAATATGTACAGGATCCTGAACAAAGCATGAGCACATCAAAGATGCTGAGAGTACATAAAAATGTCCCTATACCTTCTTTTTATGTCATGACACACCAAGAACAGTATAATTAAGTATCGATATTTAAAAAAAAAATAAAGAAAAAAAAAATAGGCTATCAGCGGGAATCGAACCCGGGTCGCTGCGGTAGTAGTCAAGTGCCCGCAACGAAAGATTAACGTGGCATTGCTGAAGGGAATTGTAATGAAAATTACTTTTAATACTATTGGTATCGTAAACTATCCCAACCAAAGTCACCATCGGACTGGAGGTTACATTCGGGAAAAGCTTTAGGGTTACATTCGGGAATTTGTTTTACGAGTGTAACCTCCAAAAGGTTACAATCGATAATTTTTTTTCCGAATGTAAATTCCAAAAAGTAACATTAGGAAAAATAAAACAGTATACTCGGAAAAAAAGGTATATCAATCTATCGAGCGCTATGCTCTATGTTAGAATCTACTTAATCAAGTTATCCAAGGAATCTAGTTAGTTCTTGTGTGCATAAAATATGTACAGGATCCTGAACAAAGCATGAGCACATCAAAGATGCTGAGAGTACATAAAAATGTCCCTATACCTTCTTTTTATGTCATGACACACCAAGATCAGTATAATTAAGTATCGATATTTAAAAAAAAAAAATAAAGAAAAACAAATAGGCTATCAGCGGGAATCGAACCCGGGTAGCTGCGTTAGTAGTCAAGTGCCCGCAACGAAAGACTAACGTGGCATTGCTGAAGGGAATTGTAATGAAAATTACTTTTAATACTATTGGTATCGTAAACTATCCCAAGCAAAGTCACCATCGGACTGGAGGTTACATTCGGGAAAAGCTTTAGGGTTACATTTGGGAATTTGTTTTACGAGTGTAACCTCCAAAAGGTTACAATCTATAATTTTTTTCCGAATGTAAATTCCAAAAAGTAACATTAGGAAAAATAAAACAGTATACTCGGACAAAAAAGTATATCAATCTATCGAGCGCTATGCTCTATATTAGAATCTACTTAATCAAGTTTTCCAAGGAATCTAGTTAGTTCTTGTGTGCATAAAATATGTACAGGATCCTGAACAAAGCATGAGCACATCAAAGATGCTGAGAGTACATAAAAATGTCCCTATACCTTCTTTTTATGTCATGACACACCAAGAACAGTATAATTAAGTATCGATATTAAAACAAAAAATAAAGAAAAAAAATAGGCTATCAGCGGGAATCGAACCCGGGTCGCTGCGGTAGTAGTGAACTGCCCGCAACGAAAGACTAACGTGGCATTGCTGAAGGGAATTGTAATGAAAATTACTTTTCATACTATTGGTATCGTAAACTATCCCAAGCAAAGTCACCATCGGATTGGAGGTTACATTCGGGAAAAGCTTCAGGGTTACATTCGGGACTTTGTTTTACGAGTGTAACCTCCAAAAGGTTACAATCAATAATTTTTTTCCGAATGTAAATTCCAAAAAGTAACATTAGGAAAAATAAAACAGTATACTCGGAAAAAAAGGTATATCAATCTATCGAGCGCTATGCTCTATGTTAGAATCTACTTAATCAAGTTATCCAAGGAATCTAGTTAGTTCTTGTGTGCATAAAATATGTACAGGATCCTGAACAAAGCATGAGCACATCAAAGATGCTGAGAGTACATAAAAATGTCCCTATACCTTCTTTTTATGTCATGACACACCAAGAACAGTATAATTAAGTATCGATATTTAAAAAAAAATAAAGAAAAAAAATAGGCTATCAGCGGGAATCGAACCCGGGTCGCTGCGGTAGTAGTCAAGTGCCCGCAACGAAAGACTAACGTGGCATTGCTGAAGGGAATTGTAATGAAAATTACTTTTAATACTATTGGTATCGTAAACTATCCCAAGCAAAGTCACCATCGGACTGGAGGTTACATTCGGGAAAAGCTTTAGGGTTACATTCGGGAATTTGTTTTACGAGTGTAACCTCCAAAAGGTTACAATCGATAATTTTTTTTCCGAATGTAAATTCCAAAAAGTAACATTAGGAAAAATAAAACAGTATACTCGGAAAAAAAGGTATATCAATCTATCGAGCGCTATGCTCTATTTTAGAATCTACTTAATCAAGTTATCCAAGGAATCTAGTTAGTTCTTGTGTGCATAAAATATGTACAGGATCCTGAACAAAGCATGAGCACATCAAAGATGCTGAGAGTACATAAAAATGTCCCTATACCTTCTTTTTATGTCATGACACACCAAGAACAGTATAATTACGTATCGCTATTTAAAAAAAAATAAAGAAAAAAATAGGCTATCAGCGGGAATCGAACCCGGGTCGCTGCGGTAGTAGTCAAGTGCCCGCAACGAAAGACTAACGTGGCATTGCTGAAGGGAATTGTAATGAAAATTACTTTTAATACTATTGGTATCGTAAACTATCCCAAGCAAAGTCACCATCGGACTGGAGGTTACATTCGGGAAAAGCTTTAGAGTTACATTCGGGAATTTGTTTTACAAGTGTAACCTCCAAAAGGTTACAATCTATAATTTTTTTTCCGAAGGTAAATTCCAAAAAGTAACATTAGGAAAAATAAAACAGTATTCTCGGAAAAAAAGGTATATCAATCTATCAATCGCTATGCTCTATGTTAGAATCTACTTAATCAAGTTATCCAAGGAATCTAGTTAGTTCTTGTGTGCATAAAATATGTACAGGATCCGGAACAAAGCATGAGCACATCAAAGATGCTGAGAGTACATAAAAATGTCCCTATACCTTCTTTTTATGTCATGACACACCAAGAACAGTATAATTAAGTATCGATATTTAAAAAAAAATAAAGAAAAAAAATAGGCTATCAGCGGGAATCGAACCCGGGTCGCTGCGGTAGTAGTCAAGTGCCCGCAACGAAAGACTAACGTGGCATTGCTGAAGGGAATTGTAATGAAAATTACTTTTAATACTATTGGTATCGTAAACTATCCCAAGCAAAGTCACCATCGGACTGGAGGTTACAATCGGGAAAAGCTTTAGGGTTACATTCGGGAATTTGTTTTACGAGTGTAACCTCCAAAAGGTTACAATCTATATTTTTTTTCCGAATGTAAATTCCAAAAAGTAACATTAGGAAAAATAAAACAGTATACTCGGAAAAAAAAGTATATCAATCTATCGAGCGCTATGCTCTATGTTAGAATCTACTTAATCAAGTTATCCAAGGAATCTAGTTAGTTCTTGTGTGCATAAAATATGTACAGGATCCTGAACAAAGCATGAGCACATCAAAGATGCTGAGAGTACATAAAAATGTCCCTATACCTTCTTTTTATGTCATGACACACCAAGAACAGTATAATTAAGTATCGATATTAAAAAAAAAAATAAAGAAAAAAAATAGGCTATCAGCGGGAATCGAACCCGGGTCGCTGCGGTAGTAGTCAACTGCCCGCAACGAAAGACTAACGTGGCATTGCTGAAGGGAATTGTAATGAAAATTACTTTTAATACTATTGGTATCGTAAACTATCCCAAGCAAAGTCACCATCGGATTGGAGGTTACATTCGGGAAAAGCTTCAGGGTTACATTCGGGACTTTGTTTTACGAGTGTAACCTCCAAAAGGTTACAATCAATAATTTTTTTCCGAATGTAAATTCCAAAAAGTAACATTAGGAAAAATAAAACAGTATACTCGGAAAAAAAGGTATATCAATCTATCGAGCGCTATGCTCTATGTTAGAATCTACTTAATCAAGTTATCCAAGGAATCTAGTTAGTTCTTGTGTGCATAAAATATGTACAGGATCCTGAACAAAGCATGAGCACATCAAAGATGCTGAGAGTACATAAAAATGTCCCTATACCTTCTTTTTATGTCATGACACACCAAGAACAGTATAATTAAGTATCGATATTTAAAAAAAAATAATAAAGAAAAACAAAATAGGCTATCAGCGGGAATCGAACCCGGGTCGCTGCGTTAGTAGTCAAGTGCCCGCAACGAAAGACTAACGTGGCATTGATGAAGGGAATTGTAATGAAAATTACTTTTAATACTATTGGTATCGTAAACTATCCCAAGCAAAGTCACCATCGGACTGGAGGTTACATTCGGGAAAAGCTTCAGGGTTACATTCGGGAATTTGTTTTACGAGTGTAACCTCCAAAAGGTTACAATCAATAATTTTTTTTCCGAATGTAAATTCCAAAAAGTAACATTAGGAAAAATAAAACAGTATACTCGGAAAAAAAGGTATATCAATCTATCGAGCGCTATGCTCTATGTTAGAATCTACTTAATCAAGTTATCCAAGGAATCTAGTTAGTTCTTGTGCGCATAAAATATGTACAGGATCCTGAACAAAGCATGAGCACATCAAAGATGCTGAGAGTACATAAAAATGTCCCTATGCCTTCTTTTTATGTCATGACACACCAAGAACAGTATAATTAAGTATCGATATTTAAAAAAAAATAAAGAAAAAAAATAGGCTATCAGCGGGAATCGAACCCGGGTCGCTGCGGTAGTAGTCAAGTGCCCGCAACGAAAGACTAACGTGGCATTGCTGAAGGGAATTGTAATGAAAATTACTTTTAATACTATTGGTATCGTAAACTATCCCAACCAAAGTCACCATCGGACTGGAGGTTACAATCGGGAAAAGCTTTAGGGTTACATTCGGGAATTTGTTTTACGAGTGTAACCTCCAAAAGGTTACAATCTATATTTTTTTTCCGAATGTAAATTCCAAAAAGTAACATTAGGAAAAATAAAACAGTATACTCGGAAAAAAAAGTATATCAATCTATCGAGCGCTATGCTCTATGTTAGAATCTACTTAATCAAGTTTTCCAAGGAATCTAGTTAGTTCTTGTGTGCATAAAATATGTACAGGATCCTGAACAAAGCATGAGCACATCAAAGATGCTGAGAGTACATAAAAATGTCCCTATACCTTCTTTTTATGTCATGACACACCAAGAACAGTATAATTACGTATCGCTATTTAAAAAAAAATAAAGAAAAAAATAGGCTATCAGCGGGAATCGAACCCGGGTCGCTGCGGTAGTAGTCAAGTGCCCGCAACGAAAGATTAACGTGGCATTGCTGAAGGGAATTGTAATGAAAATTACTTTTAATACTATTGGTATCGTAAACTATCCCAAGCAAAGTCACCATCGGACTGGAGGTTACATTCGGGAAAAGCTTTAGGGTTACATTCGGGAATTTGTTTTACGAGTGTAACCTCCAAAAGGTTACAATCGATAATTTTTTTTCCGAATGTAAATTCCAAAAAGTAACATTAGGAAAAATAAAACAGTATACTCGGAAAAAAAGGTATATCAATCTATCGAGCGCTATGCTCTATGTTAGAATCTACTTAATCAAGTTATCCAAGGAATCTAGTTAGTTCTTGTGTGCATAAAATATGTACAGGATCCTGAACAAAGCATGAGCACATCAAAGATGCTGAGAGTACATAAAAATGTCCCTATACCTTCTTTTTATGTCATGACACACCAAGAACAGTATAATTAAGTATCGATATTTTAAAAAAAATAAAGAAAAAAAATAGGCTATCAGCGGGAATCGAACCCGGGTCGCTGCGGTAGTAGTCAAGTGCCCGCAACGAAAGACTAACGTGGCATTGCTGAAGGGAATTGTAATGAAAATTACTTTTAATACTATTGGTATCGTAAACTATCCCAAGCAAAGTCACCATCGGACTGGAGGTTACATTCGGGAAAAGCTTTAGGGTTACATTCGGGAATTTGTTTTACGAGTGTAACCTCCAAAAGGTTACAATCGATAATTTTTTTTCCGAATGTAAATTCCAAAAAGTAACATTAGGAAAAATAAAACAGTATACTCGGAAAAAAAGGTATATCAATCTATCGAGCGCTATGCTCTATTTTAGAATCTACTTAATCAAGTTATCCAAGGAATCTAGTTAGTTCTTGTGTGCATAAAATATGTACAGGATCCGGAACAAAGCATGAGCACATCAAAGATGCTGAGAGTACATCAAAATGTCCCTATACCTTCTTTTTATGTCATGACACACCAAGAACAGTATAATTAAGTATCGATATTTAAAAAAAAAATAAAGAAAAAAAAAAAAATAGGCTATCAGCGGGAATCGAACCCGGGTCGTTTCGTTAGTAGTCAAGTGCCCGCAACGAAAGACTAACGTGGCATTGCTGAAGGGAATCGTAATGAAAATTACTTTTAATACTATTGGTATCGTAAACTATCCCAAGCAAAGTCAACATCGGACTGGAGGTTACATTCGGGAAAAGCTTCAGGGTTACATTCGGGAATTTGTTTTACGAGTGTAACCTCCAAAAGGTTACAATCAATAATTTTTTTTCCGAATGTAAATTCCAAAAAGTAACATTAGGAAAAATAAAACAATATACTCGGAAAAAAAGGTATATCAATCTATCGAGCGCTATGCTCTATGTTAGAATCTACTTAATCAAGTTATCCAAGCAATCTAGTTAGTTCTTGTGCGCATAAAATATGTACAGGATCCTGAACAAAGCATGAGCACATCAAAGATGCTGAGAGTACATAAAAATGTCCCTATACCTTCTTTTTATGTCATGACACACCAAGAACAGTATAATTAAGTATCGATATTTAAAAAAAAAATAAAGAAAAAAAAAATAGGCTATCAGCGGGAATCGAACCCGGGTCGCTGCGGTAGTAGTCAAGTGCCCGCAACGAAAGATTAACGTGGCATTGCTGAAGGGAATTGTAATGAAAATTACTTTTAATACTATTGGTATCGTAAACTATCCCAACCAAAGTCACCATCGGACTGGAGGTTACATTCGGGAAAAGCTTTAGGGTTACATTCGGGAATTTGTTTTACGAGT
Organism: Nematostella vectensis; assembly: GCF_932526225.1. Lineage (NCBI taxonomy): Eukaryota > Metazoa > Cnidaria > Anthozoa > Actiniaria > Edwardsiidae > Nematostella > Nematostella vectensis. The sequence continues at coordinate 15,946,457 of NC_064045.1, forward strand.
GTAACCTCCAAAAGGTTACAATCGATAATTTTTTTTCCGAATGTAAATTCCAAAAAGTAACATTAGGAAAAATAAAACAGTATACTCGGAAAAAAAGGTATATCAATCTATCGAGCGCTATGCTCTATGTTAGAATCTACTTAATCAAGTTATCCAAGGAATCTAGTTAGTTCTTGTGTGCATAAAATATGTACAGGATCCTGAACAAAGCATGAGCACATCAAAGATGCTGAGAGTACATAAAAATGTCCCTATACCTTCTTTTTATGTCATGACACACCAAGAACAGTATAATTAAGTATCGATATTTAAAAAAAAATAAAGAAAAAAAATAGGCTATCAGCGAGAATCGAACCCGGGTCGCTGCGGTAGTAGTCAAGTGCCCGCAACGAAAGACTAACGTGGCATTGCTGAAGGGAATTGTAATGAAAATTACTTTTAATACTATTGGTATCGTAAACTATCCCAAGCAAAGTCACCATCGGACTGGAGGTTACATTCGGGAAAAGCTTTAGGGTTACATTCGGGAATTTGTTTTACGAGTGTAACCTCCAAAAGGTTACAATCGATAATTTTTTTTCCGAATGTAAATTCCAAAAAGTAACATTAGGAAAAATAAAACAGTATACTCGGAAAAAAAGGTATATCAATCTATCGAGCGCTATGCTCTATGTTAGAATCTACTTAATCAAGTTATCCAAGGAATCTAGTTAGTTCTTGTGTGCATAAAATATGTACAGGATCCTGAACAAAGCATGAGCACATCAAAGATGCTGAGAGTACATAAAAATGTCCCTATACCTTCTTTTTATGTCATGACACACCAAGATCAGTATAATTAAGTATCGATATTTAAAAAAAAAAAAAATAAAGAAAAACAAATAGGCTATCAGCGGGAATCGAACCCGGGTAGCTGCGTTAGTAGTCAAGTGCCCGCAACGAAAGACTAACGTGGCATTGCTGAAGGGAATTGTAATGAAAATTACTTTTAATACTATTGGTATCGTAAACTATCCCAAGCAAAGTCACCATCGGACTGGAGGTTACATTCGGGAAAAGCTTTAGGGTTACATTCGGGAATTTGTTTTACGAGTGTAACCTCCAAAAGGTTACAATCTATAATTTTTTTCCGAATGTAAATTCCAAAAAGTAACATTAGGAAAAATAAAACAGTATACTCGGAAAAAAAAGTATATCAATCTATCGAGCGCTATGCTCTATATTAGAATCTACTTAATCAAGTTTTCCAAGGAATCTAGTTAGTTCTTGTGTGCATAAAATATGTACAGGATCCTGAACAAAGCATGAGCACATCAAAGATGCTGAGAGTACATAAAAATGTCCCTATACCTTCTTTTTATGTCATGACACACCAAGAACAGTATAATTAAGTATCGATATTAAAAAAAAAAATAAAGAAAAAAAATAGGCTATCAGCGGGAATCGAACCCGGGTCGCTGCGGTAGTAGTCAACTGCCCGCAACGAAAGACTAACGTGGCATTGCTGAAGGGAATTGTAATGAAAATTACTTTTCATACTATTGGTATCGTAAACTATCCCAAGCAAAGTCACCATCGGATTGGAGGTTACATTCGGGAAAAGCTTCAGGGTTACATTCGGGACTTTGTTTTACGAGTGTAACCTCCAAAAGGTTACAATCAATAATTTTTTTCCGAATGTAAATTCCAAAAAGTAACATTAGGAAAAATAAAACAGTATACTCGGAAAAAAAGGTATATCAATCTATCGAGCGCTATGCTCTATGTTAGAATCTACTTAATCAAGTTATCCAAGGAATCTAGTTAGTTCTTGTGTGCATAAAATATGTACAGGATCCTGAACAAAGCATGAGCACATCAAAGATGCTGAGAGTACATAAAAATGTCCCTATACCTTCTTTTTATGTCATGACACACCAAGAACAGTATAATTAAGTATCGATATTTAAAAAAAAAATAAAGAAAAAAAATAGGCTATCAGCGGGAATCGAACCCGGGTCGCTGCGGTAGTAGTCAAGTGCCCGCAACGAAAGACTAACGTGGCATTGCTGAAGGGAATTGTAATGAAAATTACTTTTAATACTATTGGTATCGTAAACTATCCCAAGCAAAGTCACCATCGGACTGGAGGTTACATTCGGGAAAAGCTTTAGGGTTACATTCGGGAATTTGTTTTACGAGTGTAACCTCCAAAAGGTTACAATCGATAATTTTTTTTCCGAATGTAAATTCCAAAAAGTAACATTAGGAAAAATAAAACAGTATACTCGGAAAAAAAGGTATATCAATCTATCGAGCGCTATGCTCTATGTTAGAATCTACTTAATCAAGTTATCCAAGCAATCTAGTTAGTTCTTGTGCGCATAAAATATGTACAGGATCCTGAACAAAGCATGAGCACATCAAAGATGCTGAGAGTACATAAAAATGTCCCTATACCTTCTTTTTATGTCATGACACACCAAGAACAGTATAATTAAGTATCGATATTTAAAAAAAAAATAAAGAAAAAAAAAATAGGCTATCAGCGGGAATCGAACCCGGGTCGCTGCGGTAGTAGTCAAGTGCCCGCAACGAAAGATTAACGTGGCATTGCTGAAGGGAATTGTAATGAAAATTACTTTTAATACTATTGGTATCGTAAACTATCCCAACCAAAGTCACCATCGGACTGGAGGTTACATTCGGGAAAAGCTTTAGGGTTACATTCGGGAATTTGTTTAACGAGTGTAACCTCCAAAAGGTTACAATCGATAATTTTTTTTCCGAATGTAAATTCCAAAAAGTAACATTAGGAAAAATAAAACAGTATACTCGGAAAAAAAGGTATATCAATCTATCGAGCGCTATGCTCTATGTTAGAATCTACTTAATCAAGTTATCCAAGGAATCTAGTTAGTTCTTGTGTGCATAAAATATGTACAGGATCCTGAACAAAGCATGAGCACATCAAAGATGCTGAGAGTACATAAAAATGTCCCTATACCTTCTTTTTATGTCATGACACACCAAGAACAGTATAATTAAGTATCGATATTTAAAAAAAAATAAAGAAAAAAAATAGGCTATCAGCGGGAATCGAACCCGGGTCGCTGCGGTAGTAGTCAAGTGCCCGCAACGAAAGACTAACGTGGCATTGCTGAAGGGAATTGTAATGAAAATTACTTTTAATACTATTGGTATCGTAAACTATCCCAAGCAAAGTCACCATCGGACTGGAGGTTACATTCGGGAAAAGCTTTAGGGTTACATTCGGGAATTTGTTTTACGAGTGTAACCTCCAAAAGGTTACAATCGATAATTGTTTTTCCGAATGTAAATTCCAAAAAGTAACATTAGGAAAAATAAAACAGTATACTCGGAAAAAAAGGTATATCAATCTATCGAGCGCTATGCTCTATGTTAGAATCTACTTAATCAAGTTATCCAAGGAATCTAGTTAGTTCTTGTGTGCATAAAATATGTACAGGATCCTGAACAAAGCATGAGCACATCAAAGATGCTGAGAGTACATAAAAATGTCCCTATACCTTCTTTTTATGTCATGACACACCAAGATCAGTATAATTAAGTATCGATATTTAAAAAAAAAAAATAAAGAAAAACAAATAGGCTATCAGCGGGAATCGAACCCGGGTAGCTGCGTTAGTAGTCAAGTGCCCGCAACGAAAGACTAACGTGGCATTGCTGAAGGGAATTGTAATGAAAATTACTTTTAATACTATTGGTATCGTAAACTATCCCAAGCAAAGTCACCATCGGACTGGAGGTTACATTCGGGAAAAGCTTTAGGGTTACATTCGGGAATTTGTTTTACGAGTGTAACCTCCAAAAGGTTACAATCTATAATTTTTTTCCGAATGTAAATTCCAAAAAGTAACATTAGGAAAAATAAAACAGTATACTCGGAAAAAAAAGTATATCAATCTATCGAGCGCTATGCTCTATATTAGAATCTACTTAATCAAGTTTTCCAAGGAATCTAGTTAGTTCTTGTGTGCATAAAATATGTACAGGATCCTGAACAAAGCATGAGCACATCAAAGATGCTGAGAGTACATAAAAATGTCCCTATACCTTCTTTTTATGTCATGACACACCAAGAACAGTATAATTAAGTATCGATATTAAAAAAAAAAATAAAGAAAAAAAATAGGCTATCAGCGGGAATCGAACCCGGGTCGCTGCGGTAGTAGTCAACTGCCCGCAACGAAAGACTAACGTGGCATTGCTGAAGGGAATTGTAATGAAAATTACTTTTCATACTATTGGTATCGTAAACTATCCCAAGCAAAGTCACCATCGGATTGGAGGTTACATTCGGGAAAAGCTTCAGGGTTACATTCGGGACTTTGTTTTACGAGTGTAACCTCCAAAAGGTTACAATCAATAATTTTTTTCCGAATGTAAATTCCAAAAAGTAACATTAGGAAAAATAAAACAGTATACTCGGAAAAAAAGGTATATCAATCTATCGAGCGCTATGCTCTATGTTAGAATCTACTTAATCAAGTTATCCAAGGAATCTAGTTAGTTCTTGTGTGCATAAAATATGTACAGGATCCTGAACAAAGCATGAGCACATCAAAGATGCTGAGAGTACATAAAAATGTCCCTATACCTTCTTTTTATGTCATGACACACCAAGAACAGTATAATTAAGTATCGATATTTAAAAAAAAATAAAGAAAAAAAATAGGCTATCAGCGGGAATCGAACCCGGGTCGCTGCGGTAGTAGTCAAGTGCCCGCAACGAAAGACTAACGTGGCATTGCTGAAGGGAATTGTAATGAAAATTACTTTTAATACTATTGGTATCGTAAACTATCCCAAGCAAAGTCACCATCGGACTGGAGGTTACAATCGGGAAAAGCTTTAGGGTTACATTCGGGAATTTGTTTTACGAGTGTAACCTCCAAAAGGTTACAATCTATATTTTTTTTCCGAATGTAAATTCCAAAAAGTAACATTAGGAAAAATAAAACAGTATACTCGGAAAAAAAAGTATATCAATCTATCGAGCGCTATGCTCTATGTTAGAATCTACTTAATCAAGTTTTCCAAGGAATCTAGTTAGTTCTTGTGTGCATAAAATATGTACAGGATCCTGAACAAAGCATGAGCACATCAAAGATGCTGAGAGTACATAAAAATGTCCCTATACCTTCTTTTTATGTCATGACACACCAAGAACAGTATAATTACGTATCGCTATTTAAAAAAAAATAAAGAAAAAAATAGGCTATCAGCGGGAATCGAACCCGGGTCGCTGCGGTAGTAGTCAAGTGCCCGCAACGAAAGATTAACGTGGCATTGCTGAAGGGAATTGTAATGAAAATTACTTTTAATACTATTGGTATCGTAAACTATCCCAAGCAAAGTCACCATCGGACTGGAGATTACATTCGGGAAAAGCTTTAGGGTTACATTCGGGAATTTGTTTTACGAGTGTAACCTCCAAAAGGTTACAATCGATAATTTTTTTTCCGAATGTAAATTCCAAAAAGTAACATTAGGAAAAATAAAACAGTATACTCGGAAAAAAAGGTATATCAATCTATCGAGCGCTATGCTCTATGTTAGAATCTACTTAATCAAGTTATCCAAGGAATCTAGTTAGTTCTTGTGTGCATAAAATATGTACAGGATCCTGAACAAAGCATGAGCACATCAAAGATGCTGAGAGTACATAAAAATGTCCCTATACCTTCTTTTTATGTCATGACACACCAAGAACAGTATAATTAAGTATCGATATTTTAAAAAAAATAAAGAAAAAAAATAGGCTATCAGCGGGAATCGAACCCTTGTCGCTGCGGTAGTAGTCAAGTGCCCGCAACGAAAGACTAACGTGGCATTGCTGAAGGGAATTGTAATGAAAATTACTTTTAATACTATTGGTATCGTAAACTATCCCAAGCAAAGTCACCATCGGACTGGAGGTTACATTCGGGAAAAGCTTTAGGGTTACATTCGGGAATTTGTTTTACGAGTGTAACCTCCAAAAGGTTACAATCGATAATTTTTTTTCCGAATGTAAATTCCAAAAAGTAACATTAGGAAAAATAAAACAGTATACTCGGAAAAAAAGGTATATCAATCTATCGAGCGCTATGCTCTATTTTAGAATCTACTTAATCAAGTTATCCAAGGAATCTAGTTAGTTCTTGTGTGCATAAAATATGTACAGGATCCGGAACAAAGCATGAGCACATCAAAGATGCTGAGAGTACATCAAAATGTCCCTATACCTTCTTTTTATGTCATGACACACCAAGAACAGTATAATTAAGTATCGATATTTAAAAAAAAAATAAAGAAAAAAAAAAAATAGGCTATCAGCGGGAATCGAACCCGGGTCGTTGCGTTAGTAGTCAAGTGCCCGCAACGAAAGACTAACGTGGCATTGCTGAAGGGAATCGTAATAAAAATTACTTTTAATACTATTGGTATCGTAAACTATCCCAAGCAAAGTCAACATCGGACTGGAGGTTACATTCGGGAAAAGCTTCAGGGTTACATTCGGGAATTTGTTTTACGAGTGTAACCTCCAAAAGGTTACAATCAATAATTTTTTTTCCGAATGTAAATTCCAAAAAGTAACATTAGGAAAAATAAAACAGTATACTCGGAAAAAAAGGTATATCAATCTATCGAGCGCTATGCTCTATGTTAGAATCTACTTAATCAAGTTATCCAAGCAATCTAGTTAGTTCTTGTGCGCATAAAATATGTACAGGATCCTGAACAAAGCATGAGCACATCAAAGATGCTGAGAGTACATAAAAATGTCCCTATACCTTCTTTTTATGTCATGACACACCAAGAACAGTATAATTAAGTATCGATATTTAAAAAAAAAATAAAGAAAAAAAAAATAGGCTATCAGCGGGAATCGAACCCGGGTCGCTGCGGTAGTAGTCAAGTGCCCGCAACGAAAGATTAACGTGGCATTGCTGAAGGGAATTGTAATGAAAATTACTTTTAATACTATTGGTATCGTAAACTATCCCAACCAAAGTCACCATCGGACTGGAGGTTACATTCGGGAAAAGCTTTAGGGTTACATTCGGGAATTTGTTTTACGAGTGTAACCTCCAAAAGGTTACAATCGATAATTTTTTTTCCGAATGTAAATTCCAAAAAGTAACAATAGGAAAAATAAAACAGTATACTCGGAAAAAAAGGTATATCAATCTATCGAGCGCTATGCTCTATGTTAGAATCTACTTAATCAAGTTATCCAAGGAATCTAGTTAGTTCTTGTGTGCATAAAATATGTACAGGATCCTGAACAAAGCATGAGCACATCAAAGATGCTGAGAGTACATAAAAATGTCCCTATACCTTCTTTTTATGTCATGACACACCAAGATCAGTATAATTAAGTATCGATATTTAAAAAAAAAAAATAAAGAAAAACAAATAGGCTATCAGCGGGAATCGAACCCGGGTAGCTGCGTTAGTAGTCAAGTGCCCGCAACGAAAGACTAACGTGGCATTGCTGAAGGGAATTGTAATGAAAATTACTTTTAATACTATTGGTATCGTAAACTATCCCAAGCAAAGTCACCATCGGACTGGAGGTTACATTCGGGAAAAGCTTTAGGGTTACATTTGGGAATTTGTTTTACGAGTGTAACCTCCAAAAGGTTACAATCTATAATTTTTTTCCGAATGTAAATTCCAAAAAGTAACATTAGGAAAAATAAAACAGTATACTCGGACAAAAAAGTATATCAATCTATCGAGCGCTATGCTCTATATTAGAATCTACTTAATCAAGTTTTCCAAGGAATCTAGTTAGTTCTTGTGTGCATAAAATATGTACAGGATCCTGAACAAAGCATGAGCACATCAAAGATGCTGAGAGTACATAAAAATGTCCCTATACCTTCTTTTTATGTCATGACACACCAAGAACAGTATAATTAAGTATCGATATTAAAACAAAAAATAAAGAAAAAAAATAGGCTATCAGCGGGAATCGAACCCGGGTCGCTGCGGTAGTAGTCAACTGCCCGCAACGAAAGACTAACGTGGCATTGCTGAAGGGAATTGTAATGAAAATTACTTTTCATACTATTGGTATCGTAAACTATCCCAAGCAAAGTCACCATCGGATTGGAGGTTACATTCGGGAAAAGCTTCAGGGTTACATTCGGGACTTTGTTTTACGAGTGTAACCTCCAAAAGGTTACAATCAATAATTTTTTTCCGAATGTAAATTCCAAAAAGTAACATTAGGAAAAATAAAACAGTATACTCGGAAAAAAAGGTATATCAATCTATCGAGCGCTATGCTCTATGTTAGAATCTACTTAATCAAGTTATCCAAGGAATCTAGTTAGTTCTTGTGTGCATAAAATATGTACAGGATCCTGAACAAAGCATGAGCACATCAAAGATGCTGAGAGTACATAAAAATGTCCCTATACCTTCTTTTTATGTCATGACACACCAAGAACAGTATAATTAAGTATCGATATTTAAAAAAAAATAAAGAAAAAAAATAGGCTATCAGCGGGAATCGAACCCGGGTCGCTGCGGTAGTAGTCAAGTGCCCGCAACGAAAGACTAACGTGGCATTGCTGAAGGGAATTGTAATGAAAATTACTTTTAATACTATTGGTATCGTAAACTATCCCAAGCAAAGTCACCATCGGACTGGAGGTTACATTCGGGAAAAGCTTTAGGGTTACATTCGGGAATTTGTTTTACGAGTGTAACCTCCAAAAGGTTACAATCGATAATTTTTTTTCCGAATGTAAATTCCAAAAAGTAACATTAGGAAAAATAAAACAGTATACTCGGAAAAAAAGGTATATCAATCTATCGAGCGCTATGCTCTATTTTAGAATCTACTTAATCAAGTTATCCAAGGAATCTAGTTAGTTCTTGTGTGCATAAAATATGTACAGGATCCTGAACAAAGCATGAGCACATCAAAGATGCTGAGAGTACATAAAAATGTCCCTATACCTTCTTTTTATGTCATGACACACCAAGAACAGTATAATTACGTATCGCTATTTAAAAAAAAATAAAGAAAAAAATAGGCTATCAGCGGGAATCGAACCCGGGTCGCTGCGGTAGTAGTCAAGTGCCCGCAACGAAAGACTAACGTGGCATTGCTGAAGGGAATTGTAATGAAAATTACTTTTAATACTATTGGTATCGTAAACTATCCCAAGCAAAGTCACCATCGGACTGGAGGTTACATTCGGGAAAAGCTTTAGAGTTACATTCGGGAATTTGTTTTACAAGTGTAACCTCCAAAAGGTTACAATCTATAATTTTTTTTCCGAAGGTAAATTCCAAAAAGTAACATTAGGAAAAATAAAACAGTATTCTCGGAAAAAAAGGTATATCAATCTATCAATCGCTATGCTCTATGTTAGAATCTACTTAATCAAGTTATCCAAGGAATCTAGTTAGTTCTTGTGTGCATAAAATATGTACAGGATCCGGAACAAAGCATGAGCACATCAAAGATGCTGAGAGTACATAAAAATGTCCCTATACCTTCTTTTTATGTCATGACACACCAAGAACAGTATAATTAAGTATCGATATTTAAAAAAAAATAAAGAAAAAAAATAGGCTATCAGCGGGAATCGAACCCGGGTCGCTGCGGTAGTAGTCAAGTGCCCGCAACGAAAGACTAACGTGGCATTGCTGAAGGAAATTGTAATGAAAATTACTTTTAATACTATTGGTATCGTAAACTATCCCAAGCAAAGTCACCATCGGACTGGAGGTTACAATCGGGAAAAGCTTTAGGGTTACATTCGGGAATTTGTTTTACGAGTGTAACCTCCAAAAGGTTACAATCTATATTTTTTTTCCGAATGTAAATTCCAAAAAGTAACATTAGGAAAAATAAAACAGTATACTCGGAAAAAAAAGTATATCAATCTATCGAGCGCTATGCTCTATGTTAGAATCTACTTAATCAAGTTATCCAAGGAATCTAGTTAGTTCTTGTGTGCATAAAATATGTACAGGATCCTGAACAAAGCATGAGCACATCAAAGATGCTGAGAGTACATAAAAATGTCCCTATACCTTCTTTTTATGTCATGACACACCAAGAACAGTATAATTAAGTATCGATATTAAAAAAAAAAATAAAGAAAAAAAATAGGCTATCAGCGGGAATCGAACCCGGGTCGCTGCGGTAGTAGTCAACTGCCCGCAACGAAAGACTAACGTGGCATTGCTGAAGGGAATTGTAATGAAAATTACTTTTAATACTATTGGTATCGTAAACTATCCCAAGCAAAGTCACCATCGGATTGGAGGTTACATTCGGGAAAAGCTTCAGGGTTACATTCGGGACTTTGTTTTACGAGTGTAACCTCCAAAAGGTTACAATCAATAATTTTTTTCCGAATGTAAATTCCAAAAAGTAACATTAGGAAAAATAAAACAGTATACTCGGAAAAAAAGGTATATCAATCTATCGAGCGCTATGCTCTATGTTAGAATCTACTTAATCAAGTTATCCAAGGAATCTAGTTAGTTCTTGTGTGCATAAAATATGTACAGGATCCTGAACAAAGCATGAGCACATCAAAGATGCTGAGAGTACATAAAAATGTCCCTATACCTTCTTTTTATGTCATGACACACCAAGAACAGTATAATTAAGTATCGATATTTAAAAAAAAATAATAAAGAAAAACAAAATAGGCTATCAGCGGGAATCGAACCCGGGTCGCTGCGTTAGTAGTCAAGTGCCCGCAACGAAAGACTAACGTGGCATTGATGAAGGGAATTGTAATGAAAATTACTTTTAATACTATTGGTATCGTAAACTATCCCAAGCAAAGTCACCATCGGACTGGGGGTTACATTCGGGAAAAGCTTTAGGGTTACATTCGGGAATTTGTTTTACGAGTGTAACCTCCAAAAGGTTACAATCGATAATTTTTTTTCCGAATGTAAATTCCAAAAAGTAACATTAGGAAAAATAAAACAGTATACTCGGAAAAAAAGGTATATCAATCTATCGAGCGCTATGCTCTATTTTAGAATCTACTTAATCAAGTTATCCAAGGAATCTAGTTAGTTCTTGTGTGCATAAAATATGTACAGGATCCGGAACAAAGCATGAGCACATCAAAGATGCTGAGAGTACATAAAAATGTCCCTATACCTTCTTTTTATGTCATGACACACCAAGAACAGTATAATTAAGTATCGATATTTAAAAAAAAAATAAAGAAAAAAAAAAAAATAGGCTATCAGCGGGAATCGAACCCGGGTCGTTTCGTTAGTAGTCAAGTGCCCGCAACGAAAGACTAACGTGGCATTGCTGAAGGGAATCGTAATGAAAATTACTTTTAATACTATTGGTATCGTAAACTATCCCAAGCAAAGTCAACATCGGACTGGAGGTTACATTCGGGAAAAGCTTCAGGGTTACATTCGGGAATTTGTTTTACGAGTGTAACCTCCAAAAGGTTACAATCAATAATTTTTTTTCCGAATGTAAATTCCAAAAAGTAACATTAGGAAAAATAAAACAGTATACTCGGAAAAAAAGGTATATCAATCTATCGAGCGCTATGCTCTATGTTAGAATCTACTTAATCAAGTTATCCAAGCAATCTAGTTAGTTCTTGTGCGCATAAAATATGTACAGGATCCTGAACAAAGCATGAGCACATCAAAGATGCTGAGAGTACATAAAAATGTCCCTATACCTTCTTTTTATGTCATGACACACCAAGAACAGTATAATTAAGTATCGATATTTAAAAAAAAAATAAAGAAAAAAAAAATAGGCTATCAGCGGGAATCGAACCCGGGTCGCTGCGGTAGTAGTCAAGTGCCCGCAACGAAAGATTAACGTGGCATTGCTGAAGGGAATTGTAATGAAAATTACTTTTAATACTATTGGTATCGTAAACTATCCCAACCAAAGTCACCATCGGACTGGAGGTTACATTCGGGAAAAGCTTTAGGGTTACATTCGGGAATTTGTTTTACGAGTGTAACCTCCAAAAGGTTACAATCGATAATTTTTTTTCCGAATGTAAATTCCAAAAAGTAACATTAGGAAAAATAAAACAGTATACTCGGAAAAAAAGGTATATCAATCTATCGAGCGCTATGCTCTATGTTAGAATCTACTTAATCAAGTTATCCAAGGAATCTAGTTAGTTCTTGTGTGCATAAAATATGTACAGGATCCTGAACAAAGCATGAGCACATCAAAGATGCTGAGAGTACATAAAAATGTCCCTATACCTTCTTTTTATGTCATGACACACCAAGATCAGTATAATTAAGTATCGATATTTAAAAAAAAATAAAGAAAAAAAATAGGCTATCAGCGGGAATCGAACCCGGGTCGCTGCGGTAGTAGTCAAGTGCCCGCAACGAAAGACTAACGTGGCATTGCTGAAGGGAATTGTGATGAAAATTACTTTTAATACTATTGGTATCGTAAACTATCCCAAGCAAAGTCACCATCGGACTGGAGGTTACATTCGGGAAAAGCTTTAGGGTTACATTCGGGAATTTGTTTTACGAGTGTAACCTCCAAAAGGTTACAATCGATAATTTTTTTTCCGAATGTAAATTCCAAAAAGTAACATTAGGAAAAATAAAACAGTATACTCGGAAAAAAAGGTATATCAATCTATCGAGCGCTATGCTCTATGTTAGAATCTACTTAATCAAGTTATCCAAGGAATCTAGTTAGTTCTTGTGTGCATAAAATATGTACAGGATCCTGAACAAAGCATGAGCACATCAAAGATGCTGAGAGTACATAAAAATGTCCCTATACCTTCTTTTTATGTCATGACACACCAAGATCAGTATAATTAAGTATCGATATTTAAAAAAAAAAAAATAAAGAAAAACAAATAGGCTATCAGCGGGAATCGAACCCGGGTAGCTGCGTTAGTAGTCAAGTGCCCGCAACGAAAGACTAACGTGGCATTGCTGAAGGGAATTGTAATGAAAATTACTTTTAATACTATTGGTATCGTAAACTATCCCAAGCAAAGTCACCATCGGACTGGAGGTTACATTCGGGAAAAGCTTTAGGGTTACATTCGGGAATTTGTTTTACGAGTGTAACCTCCAAAAGGTTACAATCTATAATTTTTTTCCGAATGTAAATTCCAAAAAGTAACATTAGGAAAAATAAAACAGTATACTCGGAAAAAAAAGTATATCAATCTATCGAGCGCTATGCTCTATATTAGAATCTACTTAATCAAGTTTTCCAAGGAATCTAGTTAGTTCTTGTGTGCATAAAATATGTACAGGATCCTGAACAAAGCATGAGCACATCAAAGATGCTGAGAGTACATAAAAATGTCCCTATACCTTCTTTTTATGTCATGACACACCAAGAACAGTATAATTAAGTATCGATATTAAAAAAAAAAATAAAGAAAAAAAATAGGCTATCAGCGGGAATCGAACCCGGGTCGCTGCGGTAGTAGTCAAGTGCCCGCAACGAAAGACTAACGTGGCATTGCTGAAGGAAATTGTAATGAAAATTACTTTTAATACTATTGGTATCGTAAACTATCCCAAGCAAAGTCACCATCGGACTGGAGGTTACAATCGGGAAAAGCTTTAGGGTTACATTCGGGAATTTGTTTTACGAGTGTAACCTCCAAAAGGTTACAATCTATATTTTTTTTCCGAATGTAAATTCCAAAAAGTAACATTAGGAAAAATAAAACAGTATACTCGGAAAAAAAAGTATATCAATCTATCGAGCGCTATGCTCTATGTTAGAATCTACTTAATCAAGTTATCCAAGGAATCTAGTTAGTTCTTGTGTGCATAAAATATGTACAGGATCCTGAACAAAGCATGAGCACATCAAAGATGCTGAGAGTACATAAAAATGTCCCTATACCTTCTTTTTATGTCATGACACACCAAGAACAGTATAATTAAGTATCGATATTAAAAAAAAAAATAAAGAAAAAAAATAGGCTATCAGCGGGAATCGAACCCGGGTCGCTGCGGTAGTAGTCAACTGCCCGCAACGAAAGACTAACGTGGCATTGCTGAAGGGAATTGTAATGAAAATTACTTTTAATACTATTGGTATCGTAAACTATCCCAAGCAAAGTCACCATCGGATTGGAGGTTACATTCGGGAAAAGCTTCAGGGTTACATTCGGGACTTTGTTTTACGAGTGTAACCTCCAAAAGGTTACAATCAATAATTTTTTTCCGAATGTAAATTCCAAAAAGTAACATTAGGAAAAATAAAACAGTATACTCGGAAAAAAAGGTATATCAATCTATCGAGCGCTATGCTCTATGTTAGAATCTACTTAATCAAGTTATCCAAGGAATCTAGTTAGTTCTTGTGTGCATAAAATATGTACAGGATCCTGAACAAAGCATGAGCACATCAAAGATGCTGAGAGTACATAAAAATGTCCCTATACCTTCTTTTTATGTCATGACACACCAAGAACAGTATAATTAAGTATCGATATTTAAAAAAAAATAATAAAGAAAAACAAAATAGGCTATCAGCGGGAATCGAACCCGGGTCGCTGCGTTAGTAGTCAAGTGCCCGCAACGAAAGACTAACGTGGCATTGATGAAGGGAATTGTAATGAAAATTACTTTTAATACTATTGGTATCGTAAACTATCCCAAGCAAAGTCACCATCGGACTGGGGGTTACATTCGGGAAAAGCTTTAGGGTTACATTCGGGAATTTGTTTTACGAGTGTAACCTCCAAAAGGTTACAATCGATAATTTTTTTTCCGAATGTAAATTCCAAAAAGTAACATTAGGAAAAATAAAACAGTATACTCGGAAAAAAAGGTATATCAATCTATCGAGCGCTATGCTCTATTTTAGAATCTACTTAATCAAGTTATCCAAGGAATCTAGTTAGTTCTTGTGTGCATAAAATATGTACAAGATCCGGAACAAAGCATGAGCACATCAAAGATGCTGAGAGTACATCAAAATGTCCCTATACCTTCTTTTTATGTCATGACACACCAAGAACAGTATAATTAAGTATCGATATTTAAAAAAAAAATAAAGAAAAAAAAATAGGCTATCAGCGGGAATCGAACCCGGGTCGTTGCGTTAGTAGTCAAGTGCCCGCAACGAAAGACTAACGTGGCATTGCTGAAGGGAATAGTAATGAAAATTACTTTTAATACTATTGGTATCGTAAACTATCCCAAGCAAAGTCAACATCGGACTGGAGGTTACATTCGGGAAAAGCTTCAGGGTTACATTCGGGAATTTGTTTTACGAGTGTAACCTCCAAAAGGTTACAATCGATAATTTTTTTTCCAAATGTAAATTCCAAAAAGTAACATTAGGAAAAATAAAACAGTATACTCGGAAAAAAAGGTATATCAATCTATCGAGCGCTATGCTCTATTTTAGAATCTACTTAATCAAGTTATCCAAGGAATCTAGTTAGTTCTTGTGTGCATAAAATATGTACAGGATCCGGAACAAAGCATGAGCACATCAAAGATGCTGAGAGTACATAAAAATGTCCCTATACCTTCTTTTTATGTCATGACACACCAAGAACAGTATAATTAAGTATCGATATTTAAAAAAAAAATAAAGAAAAAAAAAAAAAATAGGCTATCAGCGGGAATCGAACCCGGGTCGTTTCGTTAGTAGTCAAGTGCCCGCAACGAAAGACTAACGTGGCATTGCTGAAGGGAATCGTAATGAAAATTACTTTTAATACTATTGGTATCGTAAACTATCCCAAGCAAAGTCAACATCGGACTGGAGGTTACATTCGGGAAAAGCTTCAGGGTTACATTCGGGAATTTGTTTTACGAGTGTAACCTCCAAAAGGTTACAATCAATAATTTTTTTTCCGAATGTAAATTCCAAAAAGTAACATTAGGAAAAATAAAACAGTATACTCGGAAAAAAAGGTATATCAATCTATCGAGCGCTATGCTCTATGTTAGAATCTACTTAATCAAGTTATCCAAGCAATCTAGTTAGTTCTTGTGCGCATAAAATATGTACAGGATCCTGAACAAAGCATGAGCACATCAAAGATGCTGAGAGTACATAAAAATGTCCCTATACCTTCTTTTTATGTCATGACACACCAAGAACAGTATAATTAAGTATCAATATTTAAAAAAAAAATAAAGAAAAAAAAAATAGGCTATCAGCGGGAATCGAACCCGGGTCGCTGCGGTAGTAGTCAAGTGCCCGCAACGAAAGATTAACGTGGCATTGCTGAAGGGAATTGTAATGAAAATTACTTTTAATACTATTGGTATCGTAAACTATCCCAAGCAAAGTCACCATCGGACTGGAGGTTACATTCGGGAAAAGCTTCAGGGTTACATTCGGGAATTTGTTTTACGAGTGTAACCTCCAAAAGGTTACAATCGATAATTTTTTTTCCGAATGTAAATTCCAAAAAGTAACATTAGGAAAAATAAAACAGTATACTCGGAAAAAAAGGTATATCAATCTATCGAGCGCTATGCTCTATGTTAGAATCTACTTAATCAAGTTATCCAAGGAATCTAGTTAGTTCTTGTGTGCATAAAATATGTACAGGATCCTGAACAAAGCATGAGCACATCAAAGATGCTGAGAGTACATAAAAATGTCCCTATACCTTCTTTTTATGTCATGACACACCAAGAACAGTATAATTAAGTATCGATATTTAAAAAAAAAAAAATAAAGAAAAACAAATAGGCTATCAGCGGGAATCGAACCCGGGTAGCTGCGTTAGTAGTCAAGTGCCCGCAACGAAAGACTAACGTGGCATTGCTGAAGGGAATTGTAATGAAAATTACTTTTAATACTATTGGTATCGTAAACTATCCCAAGCAAAGTCACCATCGGACTGGAGGTTACATTCGGGAAAAGCTTTAGGGTTACATTCGGGAATTTGTTTTACGAGTGTAACCTCCAAAAGGTTACAATCTATAATTTTTTTCCGAATGTAAATTCCAAAAAGTAACATTAGGAAAAATAAAACAGTATACTCGGAAAAAAAAGTATATCAATCTATCGAGCGCTATGCTCTATATTAGAATCTACTTAATCAAGTTTTCCAAGGAATCTAGTTAGTTCTTGTGTGCATAAAATATGTACAGGATCCTGAACAAAGCATGAGCACATCAAAGATGCTGAGAGTACATAAAAATGTCCCTATACCTTCTTTTTATGTCATGACACACCAAGAACAGTATAATTAAGTATCGATATTAAAAAAAAAAATAAAGAAAAAAAATAGGCTATCAGCGGGAATCGAACCCGGGTCGCTGCGGTAGTAGTCAACTGCCCGCAACGAAAGACTAACGTGGCATTGCTGAAGGGAATTGTAATGAAAATTACTTTTCATACTATTGGTATCGTAAACTATCCCAAGCAAAGTCACCATCGGATTGGAGGTTACATTCGGGAAAAGCTTCAGGGTTACATTCGGGACTTTGTTTTACGAGTGTAACCTCCAAAAGGTTACAATCAATAATTTTTTTCCGAATGTAAATTCCAAAAAGTAACATTAGGAAAAATAAAACAGTATACTCGGAAAAAAAGGTATATCAATCTATCGAGCGCTATGCTCTATGTTAGAATCTACTTAATCAAGTTATCCAAGGAATCTAGTTAGTTCTTGTGTGCATAAAATATGTACAGGATCCTGAACAAAGCATGAGCACATCAAAGATGCTGAGAGTACATAAAAATGTCCCTATACCTTCTTTTTATGTCATGACACACCAAGAACAGTATAATTAAGTATCGATATTTAAAAAAAAATAAAGAAAAAAAATAGGCTATCAGCGGGAATCGAACCCGGGTCGCTGCGGTAGTAGTCAAGTGCCCGCAACGAAAGACTAACGTGGCATTGCTGAAGGGAATTGTAATGAAAATTACTTTTAATACTATTGGTATCGTAAACTATCCCAAGCAAAGTCACCATCGGACTGGAGGTTACATTCGGGAAAAGCTTTAGGGTTACATTCGGGAATTTGTTTTACGAGTGTAACCTCCAAAAGGTTACAATCGATAATTTTTTTTCCGAATGTAAATTCCAAAAAGTAACATTAGGAAAAATAAAACAGTATACTCGGAAAAAAAGGTATATCAATCTATCGAGCGCTATGCTCTATGTTAGAATCTACTTAATCAAGTTATCCAAGCAATCTAGTTAGTTCTTGTGCGCATAAAATATGTACAGGATCCTGAACAAAGCATGAGCACATCAAAGATGCTGAGAGTACATAAAAATGTCCCTATACCTTCTTTTTATGTCATGACACACCAAGAACAGTATAATTAAGTATCGATATTTAAAAAAAAAATAAAGAAAAAAAAAATAGGCTATCAGCGGGAATCGAACCCGGGTCGCTGCGGTAGTAGTCAAGTGCCCGCAACGAAAGATTAACGTGGCATTGCTGAAGGGAATTGTAATGAAAATTACTTTTAATACTATTGGTATCGTAAACTATCCCAACCAAAGTCACCATCGGACTGGAGGTTACATTCGGGAAAAGCTTTAGGGTTACATTCGGGAATTTGTTTTACGAGTGTAACCTCCAAAAGGTTACAATCGATAATTTTTTTTCCGAATGTAAATTCCAAAAAGTAACATTAGGAAAAATAAAACAGTATACTCGGAAAAAAAGGTATATCAATCTATCGAGCGCTATGCTCTATGTTAGAATCTACTTAATCAAGTTATCCAAGGAATCTAGTTAGTTCTTGTGTGCATAAAATATGTACAGGATCCTGAACAAAGCATGAGCACATCAAAGATGCTGAGAGTACATAAAAATGTCCCTATACCTTCTTTTTATGTCATGACACACCAAGAACAGTATAATTAAGTATCGATATTTAAAAAAAAATAAAGAAAAAAAATAGGCTATCAGCGGGAATCGAACCCGGGTCGCTGCGGTAGTAGTCAAGTGCCCGCAACGAAAGACTAACGTGGCATTGCTGAAGGGAATTGTAATGAAAATTACTTTTAATACTATTGGTATCGTAAACTATCCCAAGCAAAGTCACCATCGGACTGGAGGTTACATTCGGGAAAAGCTTTAGGGTTACATTCGGGAATTTGTTTTACGAGTGTAACCTCCAAAAGGTTACAATCGATAATTGTTTTTCCGAATGTAAATTCCAAAAAGTAACATTAGGAAAAATAAAACAGTATACTCGGAAAAAAAGGTATATCAATCTATCGAGCGCTATGCTCTATGTTAGAATCTAGTTAATCAAGTTATCCAAGGAATCTAGTTAGTTCTTGTGTGCATAAAATATGTACAGGATCCTGAACAAAGCATGAGCACATCAAAGATGCTGAGAGTACATAAAAATGTCCCTATACCTTCTTTTTATGTCATGACACACCAAGATCAGTATAATTAAGTATCGATATTTAAAAAAAAAAAATAAAGAAAAACAAATAGGCTATCAGCGGGAATCGAACCCGGGTAGCTGCGTTAGTAGTCAAGTGCCCGCAACGAAAGACTAACGTGGCATTGCTGAAGGGAATTGTAATGAAAATTACTTTTAATACTATTGGTATCGTAAACTATCCCAAGCAAAGTCACCATCGGACTGGAGGTTACATTCGGGAAAAGCTTTAGGGTTACATTCGGGAATTTGTTTTACGAGTGTAACCTCCAAAAGGTTACAATCTATAATTTTTTTCCGAATGTAAATTCCAAAAAGTAACATTAGGAAAAATAAAACAGTATACTCGGAAAAAAAAGTATATCAATCTATCGAGCGCTATGCTCTATATTAGAATCTACTTAATCAAGTTTTCCAAGGAATCTAGTTAGTTCTTGTGTGCATAAAATATGTACAGGATCCTGAACAAAGCATGAGCACATCAAAGATGCTGAGAGTACATCAAAATGTCCCTATACCTTCTTTTTATGTCATGACACACCAAGAACAGTATAATTAAGTATCGATATTAAAAAAAAAAATAAAGAAAAAAAATAGGCTATCAGCGGGAATCGAACCCGGGTCGCTGCGGTAGTAGTCAACTGCCCGCAACGAAAGACTAACGTGGCATTGCTGAAGGGAATTGTAATGAAAATTACTTTTCATACTATTGGTATCGTAAACTATCCCAAGCAAAGTCACCATCGGATTGGAGGTTACATTCGGGAAAAGCTTCAGGGTTACATTCGGGACTTTGTTTTACGAGTGTAACCTCCAAAAGGTTACAATCAATAATTTTTTTCCGAATGTAAATTCCAAAAAGTAACATTAGGAAAAATAAAACAGTATACTCGGAAAAAAAGGTATATCAATCTATCGAGCGCTATGCTCTATGTTAGAATCTACTTAATCAAGTTATCCAAGGAATCTAGTTAGTTCTTGTGTGCATAAAATATGTACAGGATCCTGAACAAAGCATGAGCACATCAAAGATGCTGAGAGTACATAAAAATGTCCCTATACCTTCTTTTTATGTCATGACACACCAAGAACAGTATAATTAAGTATCGATATTTAAAAAAAAATAAAGAAAAAAAATAGGCTATCAGCGGGAATCGAACCCGGGTCGCTGCGGTAGTAGTCAAGTGCCCGCAACGAAAGACTAACGTGGCATTGCTGAAGGGAATTGTAATGAAAATTACTTTTAATACTATTGGTATCGTAAACTATCCCAAGCAAAGTCACCATCGGACTGGAGGTTACAATCGGGAAAAGCTTTAGGGTTACATTCGGGAATTTGTTTTACGAGTGTAACCTCCAAAAGGTTACAATCTATATTTTTTTTCCGAATGTAAATTCCAAAAAGTAACATTAGGAAAAATAAAACAGTATACTCGGAAAAAAAAGTATATCAATCTATCGAGCGCTATGCTCTATGTTAGAATCTACTTAATCAAGTTTTCCAAGGAATCTAGTTAGTTCTTGTGTGCATAAAATATGTACAGGATCCTGAACAAAGCATGAGCACATCAAAGATGCTGAGAGTACATAAAAATGTCCCTATACCTTCTTTTTATGTCATGACACACCAAGAACAGTATAATTACGTATCGCTATTTAAAAAAAAATAAAGAAAAAAATAGGCTATCAGCGGGAATCGAACCCGGGTCGCTGCGGTAGTAGTCAAGTGCCCGCAACGAAAGATTAACGTGGCATTGCTGAAGGGAATTGTAATGAAAATTACTTTTAATACTATTGGTATCGTAAACTATCCCAAGCAAAGTCACCATCGGACTGGAGGTTACATTCGGGAAAAGCTTTAGGGTTACATTCGGGAATTTGTTTTACGAGTGTAACCTCCAAAAGGTTACAATCGATAATTTTTTTTCCGAATGTAAATTCCAAAAAGTAACATTAGGAAAAATAAAACAGTATACTCGGAAAAAAAGGTATATCAATCTATCGAGCGCTATGCTCTATGTTAGAATCTACTTAATCAAGTTATCCAAGGAATCTAGTTAGTTCTTGTGTGCATAAAATATGTACAGGATCCTGAACAAAGCATGAGCACATCAAAGATGCTGAGAGTACATAAAAATGTCCCTATACCTTCTTTTTATGTCATGACACACCAAGAACAGTATAATTAAGTATCGATATTTTAAAAAAAATAAAGAAAAAAAATAGGCTATCAGCGGGAATCGAACCCGGGTCGCTGCGGTAGTAGTCAAGTGCCCGCAACGAAAGACTAACGTGGCATTGCTGAAGGGAATTGTAATGAAAATTACTTTTAATACTATTGGTATCGTAAACTATCTCAAGCAAAGTCACCATCGGACTGGAGGTTACATTCGGGAAAAGCTTTAGGGTTACATTCGGGAATTTGTTTTACGAGTGTAACCTCCAAAAGGTTACAATCGATAATTTTTTTTCCAAATGTAAATTCCAAAAAGTAACATTAGGAAAAATAAAACAGTATACTCGGAAAAAAAGGTATATCAATCTATCGAGCGCTATGCTCTATTTTAGAATCTACTTAATCAAGTTATCCAAGGAATCTAGTTAGTTCTTGTGTGCATAAAATATGTACAGGATCCGGAACAAAGCATGAGCACATCAAAGATGCTGAGAGTACATCAAAATGTCCCTATACCTTCTTTTTATGTCATGACACACCAAGAACAGTATAATTAAGTATCGATATTTAAAAAAAAAATAAAGAAAAAAAAAAAAATAGGCTATCAGCGGGAATCGAACCCGGGTCGTTTCGTTAGTAGTCAAGTGCCCGCAACGAAAGACTAACGTGGCATTGCTGAAGGGAATCGTAATGAAAATTACTTTTAATACTATTGGTATCGTAAACTATCCCAAGCAAAGTCAACATCGGACTGGAGGTTACATTCGGGAAAAGCTTCAGGGTTACATTCGGGAATTTGTTTTACGAGTGTAACCTCCAAAAGGTTACAATCAATAATTTTTTTTCCGAATGTAAATTCCAAAAAGTAACATTAGGAAAAATAAAACAGTATACTCGGAAAAAAAGGTATATCAATCTATCGAGCGCTATGCTCTATGTTAGAATCTACTTAATCAAGTTATCCAAGCAATCTAGTTAGTTCTTGTGCGCATAAAATATGTACAGGATCCTGAACAAAGCATGAGCACATCAAAGATGCTGAGAGTACATAAAAATGTCCCTATACCTTCTTTTTATGTCATGACACACCAAGAACAGTATAATTAAGTATCGATATTTAAAAAAAAAATAAAGAAAAAAAAAATAGGCTATCAGCGGGAATCGAACCCGGGTCGCTGCGGTAGTAGTCAAGTGCCCGCAACGAAAGATTAACGTGGCATTGCTGAAGGGAATTGTAATGAAAATTACTTTTAATACTATTGGTATCGTAAACTATCCCAACCAAAGTCACCATCGGACTGGAGGTTACATTCGGGAAAAGCTTTAGGGTTACATTCGGGAATTTGTTTTACGAGTGTAACCTCCAAAAGGTTACAATCGATAATTTTTTTTCCGAATGTAAATTCCAAAAAGTAACATTAGGAAAAATAAAACAGTATACTCGGAAAAAAAGGTATATCAATCTATCGAGCGCTATGCTCTATGTTAGAATCTACTTAATCAAGTTATCCAAGGAATCTAGTTAGTTCTTGTGTGCATAAAATATGTACAGGATCCTGAACAAAGCATGAGCACATCAAAGATGCTGAGAGTACATAAAAATGTCCCTATACCTTCTTTTTATGTCATGACACACCAAGAACAGTATAATTAAGTATCGATATTTAAAAAAAAATAAAGAAAAAAAATAGGCTATCAGCGGGAATCGAACCCGGGTCGCTGCGGTAGTAGTCAAGTGCCCGCAACGAAAGACTAACGTGGCATTGCTGAAGGGAATTGTAATGAAAATTACTTTTAATACTATTGGTATCGTAAACTATCCCAAGCAAAGTCACCATCGGACTGGAGGTTACATTCGGGAAAAGCTTTAGGGTTACATTCGGGAATTTGTTTTACGAGTGTAACCTCCAAAAGGTTACAATCGATAATTTTTTTTCCGAATGTAAATTCCAAAAAGTAACATTAGGAAAAATAAAACAGTATACTCGGAAAAAAAGGTATATCAATCTATCGAGCGCTATGCTCTATGTTAGAATCTACTTAATCAAGTTATCCAAGGAATCTAGTTAGTTCTTGTGTGCATAAAATATGTACAGGATCCTGAACAAAGCATGAGCACATCAAAGATGCTGAGAGTACATAAAAATGTCCCTATACCTTCTTTTTATGTCATGACACACCAAGATCAGTATAATTAAGTATCGATATTTAAAAAAAAAAAAATAAAGAAAAACAAATAGGCTATCAGCGGGAATCGAACCCGGGTAGCTGCGTTAGTAGTCAAGTGCCCGCAACGAAAGACTAACGTGGCATTGCTGAAGGGAATTGTAATGAAAATTACTTTTAATACTATTGGTATCGTAAACTATCCCAAGCAAAGTCACCATCGGACTGGAGGTTACATTCGGGAAAAGCTTTAAGGTTACATTCGGGAATTTGTTTTACGAGTGTAACCTCCAAAAGGTTACAATCTATAATTTTTTTCCGAATGTAAATTCCAAAAAGTAACATTAGGAAAAATAAAACAGTATACTCGGAAAAAAAAGTATATCAATCTATCGAGCGCTATGCTCTATATTAGAATCTACTTAATCAAGTTTTCCAAGGAATCTAGTTAGTTCTTGTGTGCATAAAATATGTACAGGATCCTGAACAAAGCATGAGCACATCAAAGATGCTGAGAGTACATAAAAATGTCCCTATACCTTCTTTTTATGTCATGACACACCAAGATCAGTATAATTAAGTATCGATATTTAAAAAAAAAAAATAAAGAAAAAAAAATAGGCTATCAGCGGGAATCGAACCCGGGTAGCTGCGTTAGTAGTCAAGTGCCCGCAACGAAAGACTAACGTGGCATTGCTGAAGGGAATTGTAATGAAAATTACTTTTAATACTATTGGTATCGTAAACTATCCCAAGCAAAGTCACCATCGGACTGGAGGTTACATTCGGGAAAAGCTTTAGGGTTACATTCGGGAATTTGTTTTACGAGTGTAACCTCCAAAAGGTTACAATCTATAATTTTTTTCCGAATGTAAATTCCAAAAAGTAACATTAGGAAAAATAAAACAGTATACTCGGAAAAAAAAGTATATCAATCTATCGAGAGCTATGCTCTATATTAGAATCTACTTAATCAAGTTTTCCAAGGAATCTAGTTAGTTCTTGTGTGCATAAAATATGTACAGGATCCTGAACAAAGCATGAGCACATCAAAGATGCTGAGAGTACATAAAAATGTCCCTATACCTTCTTTTTATGTCATGACACACCAAGAACAGTATAATTAAGTATCGATATTAAAAAAAAAAATAATAAAGAAAAACAAAATAGGCTATCAGCGGGAATCGAACCCGGGTCGCTGCGGTAGTAGTCAACTGCCCGCAACGAAAGACTAACGTGGCATTGCTGAAGGGAATTGTAATGAAAATTACTTTTAATACTATTGGTATCGTAAACTATCCCAAGCAAAGTCACCATCGGATTGGAGGTTACATTCGGGAAAAGCTTCAGGGTTACATTCGGGACTTTGTTTTACGAGTGTAACCTCCAAAAGGTTACAATCAATAATTTTTTTCCGAATGTAAATTCCAAAAAGTAACATTAGGAAAAATAAAACAGTATACTCGGAAAAAAAGGTATATCAATCTATCGAGCGCTATGCTCTATGTTAGAATCTACTTAATCAAGTTATCCAAGGAATCTAGTTAGTTCTTGTGTGCATAAAATATGTACAGGATCCTGAACAAAGCATGAGCACATCAAAGATGCTGAGAGTACATAAAAATGTCCCTATACCTTCTTTTCATGTCATGACACACCAAGAACAGTATAATTAAGTATCGATATTAAAAAAAATAATAATAAAGAAAAAAAATAGGCTATCAGCGGGAATCGAACCCGGGTCGCTGCGGTAGTAGTCAACTGCCCGCAACGAAAGACTAACGTGGCATTGCTGAAGGGAATTGTAATGAAAATTACTTTTAATACTATTGGTAT
Source organism: Nematostella vectensis (assembly GCF_932526225.1). Taxonomy (NCBI): domain Eukaryota; kingdom Metazoa; phylum Cnidaria; class Anthozoa; order Actiniaria; family Edwardsiidae; genus Nematostella; species Nematostella vectensis. Next base: position 15,972,022 of record NC_064045.1, read on the forward strand.
CGTAAACTATCCCAAGCAAAGTCACCATCGGATTGGAGGTTACATTCGGGAAAAGCTTCAGGGTTACATTCGGGACTTTGTTTTACGAGTGTAACCTCCAAAAGGTTACAATCAATAATTTTTTTCCGAATGTAAATTCCAAAAAGTAACATTAGGAAAAATAAAACAGTATACTCGGAAAAAAAGGTATATCAATCTATCGAGCGCTATGCTCTATGTTAGAATCTACTTAATCAAGTTATCCAAGGAATCTAGTTAGTTCTTGTGTGCATAAAATATGTACAGGATCCTGAACAAAGCATGAGCACATCAAAGATGCTGAGAGTACATAAAAATGTCCCTATACCTTCTTTTTATGTCATGACACACCAAGAACAGTATAATTACGTATCGCTATTTAAAAAAAAATAAAGAAAAAAATAGGCTATCAGCGGGAATCGAACCCGGGTCGCTGCGGTAGTAGTCAAGTGCCCGCAACGAAAGATTAACGTGGCATTGCTGAAGGGAATTGTATGGAAAATTACTTTTAATACTATTGGTATCGTAAACTATCCCAAGCAAAGTCACCATCGGACTGGAGGTTACATTCGGGAAAAGCTTTAGGGTTACATTCGGGAATTTGTTTTACGAGTGTAACCTCCAAAAGGTTACAATCGATAATTTTTTTTCCGAATGTAAATTCCAAAAAGTAACATTAGGAAAAATAAAACAGTATACTCGGAAAAAAAGGTATATCAATCTATCGAGCGCTATGCTCTATGTTAGAATCTACTTAATCAAGTTATCCAAGGAATCTAGTTAGTTCTTGTGTGCATAAAATATGTACAGGATCCTGAACAAAGCATGAGCACATCAAAGATGCTGAGAGTACATAAAAATGTCCCTATACCTTCTTTTTATGTCATGACACACCAAGAACAGTATAATTAAGTATCGATATTTAAAAAAAAATAAAGAAAAAAAATAGGCTATCAGCGGGAATCGAACCCGGGTCGCTGCGGTAGTAGTCAAGTGCCCGCAACGAAAGACTAACGTGGCATTGCTGAAGGGAATTGTAATGAAAATTACTTTTAATACTATTGGTATCGTAAACTATCCCAAGCAAAGTCACCATCGGACTGGAGGTTACATTCGGGAAAAGCTTTAGGGTTACATTCGGGAATTTGTTTTACGAGTGTAACCTCCAAAAGGTTACAATCGATAATTTTTTTTCCGAATGTAAATTCCAAAAAGTAACATTAGGAAAAATAAAACAGTATACTCGGAAAAAAAGGTATATCAATCTATCGAGCGCTATGCTCTATTTTAGAATCTACTTAATCAAGTTATCCAAGGAATCTAGTTAGTTCTTGTGTGCATAAAATATGTACAGGATCCGGAACAAAGCATGAGCACATCAAAGATGCTGAGAGTACATCAAAATGTCCCTATACCTTCTTTTTATGTCATGACACACCAAGAACAGTATAATTAAGTATCGATATTTAAAAAAAAAAATAAAGAAAAAAAAAATAGTCTATCAGCGGGAATCGAACCCGGGTCGTTGCGTTAGTAGTCAAGTGCACGCAACGAAAGACTAACGTGGCATTGCTGAAGGGAATCGTAATGAAAATTACTTTTAATACTATTGGTATCGTAAACTATCCCAAGCAAAGTCAACATCGGACTGGAGGTTACATTCGGGAAAAGCTTCAGGGTTACATTTGGGAATTTGTTTTACGAGTGTAACCTCCAAAAGGTTACAATCAATAATTTTTTTTCCGAATGTAAATTCCAAAAAGTAACATTAGGAAAAATAAAACAGTATACTCGGAAAAAAAGGTATATCAATCTATCGAGCGCTATGCTCTATGTTAGAATCTACTTAATTAAGTTATCCAAGCAATCTAGTTAGTTCTTGTGCGCATAAAATATGTACAGGATCCTGAACAAAGCATGAGCACATCAAAGATGCTGAGAGTACATAAAAATGTCCCTATACCTTCTTTTTATGTCATGACACACCAAGAACAGTATAATTAAGTATCGATATTTAAAAAAAAAATAAAGAAAAAAAAAATAGGCTATCAGCGGGAATCGAACCCGGGTCGCTGCGGTAGTAGTCAAGTGCCCGCAACGAATGATTAACGTGGCATTGCTGAAGGGAATTGTAATGAAAATTACTTTTAATACTATTGGTATCGTAAACTATCCCAACCAAAGTCACCATCGGACTGGAGGTTACATTCGGGAAAAGCTTTAGGGTTACATTCGGGAATTTGTTTTACGAGTGTAACCTCCAAAAGGTTACAATCGATAATTTTTTTTCCGAATGTAAATTCCAAAAAGTAACATTAGGAAAAATAAAACAGTATACTCGGAAAAAAAGGTATATCAATCTATCGAGCGCTATGCTCTATGTTAGAATCTACTTAATCAAGTTATCCAAGGAATCTAGTTAGTTCTTGTGTGCATAAAATATGTACAGGATCCTGAACAAAGCATGAGCACATCAAAGATGCTGAGAGTACATAAAAATGTCCCTATACCTTCATTTTATGTCATGACACACCAAGAACAGTATAATTAAGTATCGATATTTAAAAAAAAATAAAGAAAAAAAATAGGCTATCAGCGGGAATCGAACCCGGGTCGCTGCGGTAGTAGTCAAGTGCCCGCAACGAAAGACTAACGTGGCATTGCTGAAGGGAATTGTAATGAAAATTACTTTTAATACTATTGGTATCGTAAACTATCCCAAGCAAAGTCACCATCGGACTGGAGGTTACATTCGGGAAAAGCTTTAGGGTTACATTCGGGAATTTGTTTTACGAGTGTAACCTCCAAAAGGTTACAATCGATAATTTTTTTTCCGAATGTAAATTCCAAAAAGTAACATTAGGAAAAATAAAACAGTATACTCGGAAAAAAAGGTATATCAATCTATCGAGCGCTATGCTCTATGTTAGAATCTACTTAATCAAGTTATCCAAGGAATCTAGTTAGTTCTTGTGTGCATAAAATATGTACAGGATCCTGAACAAAGCATGAGCACATCAAAGATGCTGAGAGTACATAAAAATGTCCCTATACCTTCTTTTTATGTCATGACACACCAAGATCAGTATAATTAAGTATCGATATTTAAAAAAAAAAAATAAAGAAAAACAAATAGGCTATCAGCGGGAATCGAACCCGGGTAGCTGCGTTAGTAGTCAAGTGCCCGCAACGAAAGACTAACGTGGCATTGCTGAAGGGAATTGTAATGAAAATTACTTTTAATACTATTGGTATCGTAAACTATCCCAAGCAAAGTCACCATCGGACTGGAGGTTACATTCGGGAAAAGCTTTAGGGTTACATTCGGGAATTTGTTTTACGAGTGTAACCTCCAAAAGGTTACAATCTATAATTTTTTTCCGAATGTAAATTCCAAAAAGTAACATTAGGAAAAATAAAACAGTATACTCGGAAAAAAAAGTATATCAATCTATCGAGCGCTATGCTCTATATTAGAATCTACTTAATCAAGTTTTCCAAGGAATCTAGTTAGTTCTTGTGTGCATAAAATATGTACAGGATCCTGAACAAAGCATGAGCACATCAAAGATGCTGAGAGTACATAAAAATGTCCCTATACCTTCTTTTTATGTCATGACACACCAAGAACAGTATAATTAAGTATCGATATTAAAAAAAAAAATAAAGAAAAAAAATAGGCTATCAGCGGGAATCGAACCCGGGTCGCTGCGGTAGTAGTCAACTGCCCGCAACGAAAGACTAACGTGGCATTGCTGAAGGGAATTGTAATGAAAATTACTTTTCATACTATTGGTATCGTAAACTATCCCAAGCAAAGTCACCATCGGATTGGAGGTTACATTCGGGAAAAGCTTCAGGGTTACATTCGGGACTTTGTTTTACGAGTGTAACCTCCAAAAGGTTACAATCAATAATTTTTTTCCGAATGTAAATTCCAAAAAGTAACATTAGGAAAAATAAAACAGTATACTCGGAAAAAAAGGTATATCAATCTATCGAGCGCTATGCTCTATGTTAGAATCTACTTAATCAAGTTATCCAAGGAATCTAGTTAGTTCTTGTGTGCATAAAATATGTACAGGATCCTGAACAAAGCATGAGCACATCAAAGATGCTGAGAGTACATAAAAATGTCCCTATACCTTCTTTTTATGTCATGACACACCAAGAACAGTATAATTAAGTATCGATATTTAAAAAAAAATAATAAAGAAAAACAAAATAGGCTATCAGCGGGAATCGAACCCGAGTCGCTGCGTTAGTAGTCAAGTGCCCGCAACGAAAGACTAACGTGGCATTGATGAAGGGAATTGTAATGAAAATTACTTTTAATACTATTGGTATCGTAAACTATCCCAAGCAAAGTCACCATCGGACTGGAGGTTACATTCGGGAAAAGCTTTAGGGTTACATTCGGGAATTTGTTTTACGAGTGTAACCTCCAAAAGGTTACAATCGATAATTTTTTTTCCGAATGTAAATTCCAAAAAGTAACATTAGGAAAAATAAAACAGTATACTCTGAAAAAAAGGTATATCAATCTATCGAGCGCTATGCTCTATTTTAGAATCTACTTAATCAAGTTATCCAAGGAATCTAGTTAGTTCTTGTGTGCATAAAATATGTACAAGATCCGGAACAAAGCATGAGCACATCAAAGATGCTGGGAGTACATCAAAATGTCCCTATACCTTCTTTTTATGTCATGACACACCAAGAACAGTATAATTAAGTATCGATATTTAAAAAAAAAATAAAGAAAAAAAAAATAGGCTATCAGCGGGAATCGAACCCGGGTCGTTGCGTTAGTAGTCAAGTGCCCGCAACGAAAGACTAACGTGGCATTGCTGAAGGGAATAGTAATGAAAATTACTTTTAATACTATTGGTATCGTAAACTATCCCAAGCAAAGTCAACATCGGACTGGAGGTTACATTCGGGAAAAGCTTCAGGGTTACATTCGGGAATTTGTTTTACGAGTGTAACCTCCAAAAGGTTACAATCAATAATTTTTTTTCCGAATGTAAATTCCAAAAAGTAACATTAGGAAAAATAAAACAGTATACTCGGAAAAAAAGGTATATCAATCTATCGAGCGCTATGCTCTATGTTAGAATCTACTTAATCAAGTTATCCAAGGAATCTAGTTAGTTCTTGTGCGCATAAAATATGTACAGGATCCTGAACAAAGCATGAGCACATCAAAGATGCTGAGAGTACATAAAAATGTCCCTATGCCTTCTTTTTATGTCATGACACACCAAGAACAGTATAATTAAGTATCGATATTTAAAAAAAAATAAAGAAAAAAATAGGCTATCAGCGGGAATCGAACCCGGGTCGCTGCGGTAGTAGTCAAGTGCCCGCAACGAAAGACTAACGTGGCATTGCTGAAGGGAATTGTAATGAAAATTACTTTTAATACTATTGGTATCGTAAACTATCCCAAGCAAAGTCACCATCGGACTGGAGGTTACAATCGGGAAAAGCTTTAGGGTTACATTCGGGAATTTGTTTTACGAGTGTAACCTCCAAAAGGTTACAATCAATAATTTTTTTCCGAATGTAAATTCCAAAAAGTAACATTAGGAAAAATAAAACAGTATACTCGGAAAAAAAAGGTATATCAATCTATCGAGCGCTATGCTCTATGTTAGAATCTACTTAATCAAGTTTTCCAAGGAATCTAGTTAGTTCTTGTGTGCATAAAATATGTACAGGATCCTGAACAAAGCATGAGCACATCAAAGATGCTGAGAGTACATAAAAATGTCCCTATACCTTCTTTTTATGTCATGACACACCAAGAACAGTATAATTAAGTATCGATATTTAAAAAAAAAAATAAAGAAAAAAATAGGCTATCAGCGGGAATCGAACCCGGGTCGCTGCGGTAGTAGTCAAGTGCCCGCAACCAAAGACTAACGTGGCATTGCTGAAGGGAATTGTAATGAAAATTACTTTTAATACTATTGGTATCGTAAACTATCCCAAGCAAAGTCACCATCGGATTGGAGGTTACATTCGGGAAAAGCTTCAGGGTTACATTCGGGACTTTGTTTTACGAGTGTAACCTCCAAAAGGTTACAATCAATAATTTTTTTCCGAATGTAAATTCCAAAAAGTAACATTAGGAAAAATAAAACAGTATACTCGGAAAAAAAGGTATATCAATCTATCGAGCGCTATGCTCTATTTTAGAATCTACTTAATCAAGTTATCCAAGGAATCTAGTTAGTTCTTGTGTGCATAAAATATGTACAGGATCCGGAACAAAGCATGAGCACATCAAAGATGCTGAGAGTACATCAAAATGTCCCTATACCTTCTTTTTATGTCATGACACACCAAGAACAGTATAATTAAGTATCGATATTTAAAAAAAAAAAATAAAGAAAAAAAAATAGGCTATCAGCGGGAATCGAACCCGGGTCGTTGCGTTAGTAGTCAAGTGCTCGCAACGAAAGACTAACGTGGCATTGCTGAAGGGAATCGTAATGAAAATTACTTTTAATACTATTGGTATCGTAAACTATCCCAAGCAAAGTCAACATCGGACTGGAGGTTACATTCGGGAAAAGCTTCAGGGTTACATTCGGGAATTTGTTTTACGAGTGTAACCTCCAAAAGGTTACAATCAATAATTTTTTTTTCCGAATGTAAATTCCAAAAAGTAACATTAGGAAAAATAAAACAGTATACTCGGAAAAAAAGGTATATCAATCTATCGAGCGCTATGCTCTATGTTAGAATCTACTTAATCAAGTTATCCAAGGAATCTAGTTAGTTCTTGTGCGCATAAAATATGTACAGGATCCTGAACAAAGCATGAGCACATCAAAGATGCTGAGAGTACATAAAAATGTCCCTATACCTTCTTTTTATGTCATGACACACCAAGAACAGTATAATTAAGTATCGATATTTAAAAAAAAATAAAGAAAAAAAATAGGCTATCAGCGGGAATCGAACCCGGGTCGCTGCGGTAGTAGTCAAGTGCCCGCAACGAAAGACTAACGTGGCATTGCTGAAGGGAATTGTAATGAAAATTACTTTTAATACTATTGGTATCGTAAACTATCCCAAGCAAAGTCACCATCGGACTGGAGGTTACATTCGTGAAAAGCTTTAGGGTTACATTCGGGAATTTGTTTTACGAGTGTAACCTCCAAAAGGTTACAATCGATAATTTTTTTTTCCGAATGTAAATTCCGAAAAGTAACATTAGGAAAAATAAAACAGTATACTCGGAAAAAAAGGTATATCAATCTATCGAGCGCTATGCTCTATGTTAGAATCTACTTAATCAAGTTATCCAAGGAATCTAGTTAGTTCTTGTGTGCATAAAATATGTACAGGATCCTGAACAAAGCATGAGCACATCAAAGATGCTGAGAGTACATAAAAATGTCCCTATACCTTCTTTTTATGTCATGACACACCAAGATCAGTATAATTAAGTATTGATATTTAAAAAAAAAAAATAAAGAAAAAAAAATAGGCTATCAGCGGGAATCGAACCCGGGTAGCTGCGTTAGTAGTCAAGTGCCCGCAACGAAAGACTAACGTGGCATTGCTGAAGGGAATTGTAATGAAAATTACTTTTAATACTATTGGTATCGTAAACTATCCCAAGCAAAGTCACCATCGGACTGGAGGTTACATTCGGGAAAAGCTTTAGGGTTACATTCGGGAATTTGTTTTACGAGTGTAACCTCCAAAAGGTTACAATCTATAATTTTTTTCCGAATGTAAATTCCAAAAAGTAACATTAGGAAAAATAAAACAGTATACTCGGAAAAAAAAGTATATCAATCTATCGAGCGCTATGCTCTATATTAGAATCTACTTAATCAAGTTTTCCAAGGAATCTAGTTAGTTCTTGTGTGCATAAAATATGTACAGGATCCTGAACAAAGCATGAGCACATCAAAGATGCTGAGAGTACATAAAAATGTCCCTATACCTTCTTTTTATGTCATGACACACCAAGAACAGTATAATTAAGTATCGATATTAAAAAAAAAAATAAAGAAAAAAAATAGGCTATCAGCGGGAATCGAACCCGGGTCGCTGCGGTAGTAGTCAACTGCCCGCAACGAAAGACTAACGTGGCATTGCTGAAGGGAATTGTAATGAAAATTACTTTTAATACTATTGGTATCGTAAACTATCCCAAGCAAAGTCACCATCGGATTGGAGGTTACATTCGGGAAAAGCTTCAGGGTTACATTCGGGACTTTGTTATACGAGTGTAACCTCCAAAAGGTTACAATCAATAATTTTTTTCCGAATGTAAATTCCAAAAAGTAACATTAGGAAAAATAAAACAGTATACTCGGAAAAAAAGGTATATCAATCTATCGAGCGCTATGCTCTATGTTAGAATCTACTTAATCAAGTTATCCAAGGAATCTAGTTAGTTCTTGTGTGCATAAAATATGTACAGGATCCTGAACAAAGCATGAGCACATCAAAGATGCTGAGAGTACATAAAAATGTCCCTATACCTTCTTTTTATGTCATGACACACCAAGAACAGTATAATTAAGTATCGATATTTAAAAAAAAATAATAAAGAAAAACAAAATAGGCTATCAGCGGGAATCGAACCCGGGTCGCTGCGTTAGTAGTCAAGTGCCCGCAACGAAAGACTAACGTGGCATTGATGAAGGGAATTGTAATGAAAATTACTTTTAATACTATTGGTATCGTAAACTATCCCAAGCAAAGTCACCATCGGACTGGAGGTTACATTCGGGAAAAGCTTTAGGGTTACATTCGGGAATTTGTTTTACGAGTGTAACCTCCAAAAGGTTACAATCGATAATTTTTTTTCCGAATGTAAATTCCAAAAAGTAACATTAGGAAAAATAAAACAGTATACTCGGAAAAAAAGGTATATCAATCTATCGAGCGCTATGCTCTATTTTAGAATCTACTTAATCAAGTTATCCAAGGAATCTAGTTAGTTCTTGTGTGCATAAAATATGTACAAGATCCGGAACAAAGCATGAGCACATCAAAGATGCTGAGAGTACATCAAAATGTCCCTATACCTTCTTTTTATGTCATGACACACCAAGAACAGTATAATTAAGTATCGATATTTAAAAAAAAAATAAAGAAAAAAAAATAGGCTATCAGCGGGAATCGAACCCGGGTCGTTGCGTTAGTAGTCAAGTGCCCGCAACGAAAGACTAACGTGGCATTGCTGAAGGGAATAGTAATGAAAATTACTTTTAATACTATTGGTATCGTAAACTATCCCAAGCAAAGTCAACATCGGACTGGAGGTTACATTCGGGAAAAGCTTCAGGGTTACATTCGGGAATTTGTTTTACGAGTGTAACCTCCAAAAGGTTACAATCAATAATTTTTTTTCCGAATGTAAATTCCAAAAAGTAACATTAGGAAAAATAAAACAGTATACTCGGAAAAAAAGGTATATCAATCTATCGAGCGCTATGCTCTATGTTAGAATCTACTTAATCAAGTTATCCAAGGAATCTAGTTAGTTCTTGTGCGCATAAAATATGTACAGGATCCTGAACAAAGCATGAGCACATCAAAGATGCTGAGAGTACATAAAAATGTCCCTATGCCTTCTTTTTATGTCATGACACACCAAGAACAGTATAATTAAGTATCGATATTTAAAAAAAAATAAAGAAAAAAAATAGGCTATCAGCGGGAATCGAACCCGGGTCGCTGCGGTAGTAGTCAAGTGCCCGCAACGAAAGACTAACGTGGCATTGCTGAAGGGAATTGTAATGAAAATTACTTTTAATACTATTGGTATCGTAAACTATCCCAAGCAAAGTCACCATCGGACTAAAGGTTACAATCGGGAAAAGCTTTAGGGTTACATTCGGGAATTTGTTTTACGAGTGTAACCTCCAAAAGGTTACAATCTATATTTTTTTTCCGAATGTAAATTCCAAAAAGTAACATTAGGAAAAATAAAACAGTATACTCGGAAAAAAAAGTATATCAATCTATCGAGCGCTATGCTCTATGTTAGAATCTACTTAATCAAGTTATCCAAGGAATCTAGTTAGTTCTTGTGTGCATAAAATATGTACAGGATCCTGAACAAAGCATGAGCACATCAAAGATGCTGAGAGTACATAAAAATGTCCCTATACCTTCTTTTTATGTCATGACACACCAAGATCAGTATAATTAAGTATTGATATTTAAAAAAAAAAAATAAAGAAAAAAAAATAGGCTATCAGCGGGAATCGAACCCGGGTAGCTGCGTTAGTAGTCAAGTGCCCGCAACGAAAGACTAACGTGGCATTGCTGAAGGGAATTGTAATGAAAATTACTTTTAATACTATTGGTATCGTAAACTATCCCAAGCAAAGTCACCATCGTACTGGAGGTTACATTCGGGAAAAGCTTTAGGGTTACATTCGGGAATTTGTTTTACGAGTGTAACCTCCAAAAGGTTACAATCTATAATTTTTTTCCGAATGTAAATTCCAAAAAGTAACATTAGGAAAAATAAAACAGTATACTCGGAAAAAAAAGTATATCAATCTATCGAGCGCTATGCTCTATATTAGAATCTACTTAATCAAGTTTTCCAAGGAATCTAGTTAGTTCTTGTGTGCATAAAATATGTACAGGATCCTGAACAAAGCATGAGCACATCAAAGATGCTGAGAGTACATAAAAATGTCCCTATACCTTCTTTTTATGTCATGACACACCAAGAACAGTATAATTACGTATCGCTATTTAAAAAAAAATAAAGAAAAAAATAGGCTATCAGCGGGAATCGAACCCGGGTCGCTGCGGTAGTAGTCAAGTGCCCGCAACGAAAGACTAACGTGGCATTGCTGAAGGGAATTGTAATGAAAATTACTTTTAATACTATTGGTATCGTAAACTATCCCAAGCAAAGTCACCATCGGACTGGAGGTTACATTCGTGAAAAGCTTTAGGGTTACATTCGGGAATTTGTTTTACGAGTGTAACCTCCAAAAGGTTACAATCGATAATTTTTTTTTCCGAATGTAAATTCCAAAAAGTAACATTAGGAAAAATAAAACAGTATACTCGGAAAAAAAGGTATATCAATCTATCGAGCGCTATGCTCTATGTTAGAATCTACTTAATCAAGTTATCCAAGGAATCTAGTTAGTTCTTGTGTGCATAAAATATGTACAGGATCCTGAACAAAGCATGAGCACATCAAAGATGCTGAGAGTACATAAAAATGTCCCTATACCTTCTTTTTATGTCATGACACACCAAGATCAGTATAATTAAGTATCGATATTTAAAAAAAAAAAATAAAGAAAAAAAAAAAGGCTATCAGCGGGAATCGAACCCGGGTAGCTGCGTTAGTAGTCAAGTGCCCGCAACGAAAGACTAACGTGGCATTGCTGAAGGGAATTGTAATGAAAATTACTTTTAATACTATTGGTATCGTAAACTATCCCAAGCAAAGTCACCATCGGACTGGAGGTTACATTCGGGAAAAGCTTTAGGGTTACATTCGGGAATTTGTTTTACGAGTGTAACCTCCAAAAGGTTACAATCTATAATTTTTTTCCGAATGTAAATTCCAAAAAGTAACATTAGGAAAAATAAAACAGTATACTCGGAAAAAAAAGTATATCAATCTATCGAGCGCTATGCTCTATATTAGAATCTACTTAATCAAGTTTTCCAAGGAATCTAGTTAGTTCTTGTGTGCATAAAATATGTACAGGATCCTGAACAAAGCATGAGCACATCAAAGATGCTGAGAGTACATAAAAATGTCCCTATACCTTCTTTTTATGTCATGACACACCAAGAACAGTATAATTAAGTATCGATATTAAAAAAAAAATAAAGAAAAAAAATAGGCTATCAGCGGGAATCGAACCCGGGTCGCTGCGGTAGTAGTCAACTGCCCGCAACGAAAGACTAACGTGGCATTGCTGAAGGGAATTGTAATGAAAATTACTTTTAATACTATTGGTATCGTAAACTATCCCAAGCAAAGTCACCATAGGATTGGAGGTTACATTCGGGAAAAGCTTCAGGGTTACATTCGGGACTTTGTTTTAC